>NC_086321.1:213590055-213890055 GCF_036172605.1 Pelobates fuscus | reverse complement strand
GGTGTCCGGAATGTTTGGATTAATTCGATGGAGGAGGGATGGCGTGCGGTACCAGTGGGATAGTAACTTATAGTTCATTTCTTGGTAGGCTGTATTAGATGAGCTCTTGTGCTGCCGCAGTAGAATCTGTGCCCATTGTTCCTCCGTGAATGTAGTGTCCAGCAGGTCCTCCCATTGCCTTTTGAATAGGTCGTTTGTGACTTTTCCTCCCGTTATCAGTTTTTGGTATATAACCGATACCGAGCCGTTCGATTCAGGCGTCAGGAGGCAGAGGTTTTCAAACCAGGTTAGTTCTCTGTGTAGTTTGATTCTGTTCGGGAGATTATGGTAGAAGTGCCTGAGTTGCGCATAGTGGAATTGGTGTAATGGAGTGATGTCCCTTTCGGTCGAAAGTTCTCGCATGGCTCGTAATCCAGAATCTGTTAGCGCCAGTTGCAGCGGGATGTAGCCTTCATGGGCCTCCAATGGCCACGCTGATGGTGGGAGGCTATCCCCTATGTGTGAGTTATGGGTAATGGGTATCAGTGGGCTGGGGGAGGGGGAGATGTAGGGTGTCCTCCTCATTCTGTGCCATGGCTGAAGCATATGTGTGATGGGAGAGTCATCCTCCTTCGGTGTTGTGGCATCGCGTCCATCGTGCCAGATGTATTGAGGCAGCCGGTTGTGGGTGATGTCTTTACATAGTGTGGTCCATCGTTTCTGAGGGGTGGCCACATGGAGCTCCCTAATACGCTGCAGCACCGTAGCCTGGTGGTATGTGTTGAAGTCGGGCAGGGCGAGGCCCCCATGCCTTGGGAAGGCTCAGTCTACTGTGAGCTATCCTGGCCCTATCCCCTTTCCATATGTATTTAAGAATCGCTGTTCGGAGCGTCTTAAAAAAGGATTGGGGTATGGGGCATGGGAGCGTGTGGAAGACGTAGAGTATCCTGGGGAGGATATTCATCTTCACTACTGCGATTCGCCCCTGCCAGGAGATGTGGTTGTAATTCCATCTCCCAAGGTCCCTCAGCACTGCGGACAGAAGGGGTGTGTAATTGCGTGCGTATAGATCTTTCGCTGCTGGGGTGACCTGGAGTCCCAGGTATTGCATACTCTCTGCGCACCAGTGGAACGGGAATTGTAGCTTTAGACGCCCACATTCCTCCTCCGGCACCGTCACATTCAGAATCTCGCATTTGGGCATATTAAGTTTTAGCCCTGAAATAGCCCCGTATGTCTGAAATTCCTCCAGAAGGTGAGGTATTGATTCAAGGGGTTCAGCCAGGAAAAACATCATGTCGTCTGCATACGCAGCGACCTTATGTTCCTGCATCCCACATCTAAGGCCAAGAATTCTGGTGTTTTTACGTATCTTGTCCAAGAGCGGTTCCAAGGTGAGTGCGAAGAGAAGCGGCGAGAGTGGGCAGCCTTGTCTGGTCCCATTCCTTATGTGAAAGCTCTCCGTGAGTGCCCCATTCACTCGAACTTTAGCGTTCGGTTGGTGGTAAAGCGTCCCGATCCAGTGTCTCATTTGGTCACCAATGCCTGTTCTCCTTAGTGTCTCCATCATGAATCGCCAGTTCACTCTATCGAAAGCTTTCTCTGCATCCGTCGATAGCAGAAGTAGCTTCTTCCGATAGAGTTTCGCCGCATGTTGGACCACAAAGAGCCGGAGGGTGCTATCCCTGGCTTCTCGGCCCGGGATGAATCCCGTTTGGTCCGGGTGGACCAGTCGCGGCACGTACTGACGTAGTCGAGAGGATAGGACTTTGGAGAAAAGCTTGATATCAGCATTGATAAGCGAAATCGGGCGATAGTTGCCGACCTGTTCCGGGTTTTTACCCGGTTTCGGGATCACCGTTATCGTCGCCGCCAGGGACTCCTTGTGGAAGGATGCTCCCTCCCGGAGGCTGTTCAGTGCATTGACCAGCTTCGGGACCAACTCCTCCCCGAATTTCTTATAATATTCCACCGGAAAGCCATCCGGGCCCGGCGCTTTGCCATTCTTGGCCACCTTGAGGGCGAGTTTGACCTCTTCTTCGGTAATCGGTGCGTCAAGCGATTCAGCTTCCTCAGGGGTGAGTGCATCGGGGTTGAAGTCACTCAGGTATTTGACGGTGTCCCTTAGTTTGCTGGGGTCAGCGGGGCCCTCAGGTGAGTTGTCCAGGTTGTAGAGGTTTGTATAGAAGATCTCAAATTCCTTCGCGATAGCCTCGGGGAATTGCGTCAGTACTCCTTGTCTGGTGCGCAGAGAGTGGACCTGGGCTCGATTTTGTGGGCCTCTTAGCATTTGGGCCAGCAGTTTACCTCCTTTGTTTGCATGCCTGTAGAAGAAAACTTTGGATCGTTGCAACTGTCTCGTATATTTGCGTTCTAGGATGTCAGTTAGTTTTCTCCTATGTGTGACAAGGTCTTTATAAGTTTGATCTTGCGGGGATCTTTTATGGCTTTGCTCTAAGGCCGCTATCTGTGCGGTAAGGTCGCGTATTTGCTGACCCTCTTCCCTTTTCTTTTGTGCTGCTATTCGAATTAGGTGACCCCTGAGGACACTCTTGTGTGCTTCCCATATCGTCAGGTCCGTTAATTCCTCAGACACGTTCTCCTCAAAGAATTGACGAATGTGCTCCGTAATTTGCAGTCTCGTCGGTTCGTCTAAGAGCAAGGCATCATTTAGTCTCCACGTCCTTTTTGTCGGGCGGTATAAGGGTGACTCCATCTCCACTTTTACTGCACTGTGATCTGACCATGGAGTAGTTTGGATAGCAGCTGACCTTAGGTAGGTCAGTCCTTCCTGTTGCACGCAGATATAGTCGATCCTGGAGTATCGACGGTGCAGCGTGGAGTAATAAGTGAAGTCCCTATCCATTGGGTGTAGTGTTCGCCACGCATCCATGAGCCGTAGGTCTCTGAGGGCTTTCAGGATGGTCCTGATCGTCGAGCTAGGCACACTGCTCCGTCCCGTGGATGTGTCAATCAGGGGGTCCAGCGGGACATTGAAGTCTCCCCCCAGGATCAGAACTCCCTCTACAAATTTGGTTAGCTTCAAAAGCGTTCTGCGAATAAAGCTCGCCTGTCCTGCATTCGGAGCGTAGATGTTCGCGAGCGTGTATTTTTTCCCTGTTATCTCCCCTTTCACGAATAGAAATCTACCGTCGGCATCGGCTATCTGGTCGGAGACCATGAATTGCAGATCTGCCGCGACCAGTATAGCAGTGCCTGCCTTTCTCGTGGAGGGGTGGTTGCTGTAAAAGTTGTTCGGGTAGTACTTGCTCCTGAGTAGGGGATTCGCCGTCGCTCGTAGGTGGGTTTCCTGTAAGAGCGCGATGGAGACGCGTTGGCTCCTGAGAGTTCTCAGGAGATGGGACCTCTTTTCCGGGGCATTGAGTCCCCTGCAGTTCTGCGTGAGAACGGTTAAGGGCGATGGGGAGTAGGCCATCGTGGGAGGGGGGGGGTATCAACTACGATCCGCCAATGCACGGGCCAGGCGCCCAGCTCCGCCGGACCACCAGCCGCACAGGAAGACTGAGGAAGGATGGGGGAGCGGTGTTCACGGGGGGGGGGGGGGGAGGGGTAGCGGTCGCCTGGGGGCCCAGGAGGGGAGGGTGTGAGGCGAAGGTGTGTGTGTCGATTTCCTACCAGAAACTACTATGCTTTCCGTGTGTTAGTATCCTAATGTGTGTTAATAAATGAGGGTATTCACCCCAGAGTTTCCCAACGTGTGGGGTTGATACTGCCTTTGTCAGGCAGAGTCCCTTGTAACTGGGTGGGCGGCCTACGCTGTACCTCTACACGGTGAGTACCGGAGAGGCAGCAAGCGCGGATCCCCCAGTAGTCTTGGTGTACTCGGGTCTAAGTCGGGTCGTGGCTCTCGCCTTGTGGCGACGGTCAGGTGTGTGTTCCGTATGGGTTGGGTCGGGTTCCTGTTCCGCTAAGCATGAGTCAATAGGTGTGCACATAGCGATCGGGTCTGGTGCCTATGCGTACTCTCCAGTTGGGGTCTGTGACGTCTGTCAGGTGTGTCTCTCCCCAGTGTGGTCTCTCTGTCCCCTGTAGTCCGGGCTTTTGGCGTGATAGTTGATAGGGTCATCCAGGCATACAGTTAAAGTAGTGAGCTCGTCAGTCTGGGGCAGGGGGGGGTAGCGGGGGGAGCACAGTCTACCTTCTCACAATGCAACATAGTAAGCAACATAAATATGTGAACCAGGGTACATGAACATGAATAAGAGCAACCCCCCCCCCCACCTCCCGCCCCGCCCAGTCAAACAATCCCGATCACCCGTCAGGCGAAGAATCATGCATATACAGAGGCAAATTATAATGATCGGCATTGTGAACCAGATAATGCAACATAATCGGTCTGACAATTAATACATTTGTCCCCATTGAAGTGGATCCCCGTCCCTCCCAGCATGAGCCCCCACCCAACCTTGTCATGGTTCTTGTGCAATCCGTTAATACAGCCGACAAAATGTGTGGCCCACCATGAATCTTCCGCTGCACTTGTGTAACGCAGAAATAGATAGGGTCCCTGAAGAGCGCTCCCCACTCAGCTCAGTGCACCCATTCCATGCGGGAATCCCCAATCCCCCCTCCCAAAGTAGCCACATGGCATCATGTTGTTCCGTAGTGTGTGCGTGTTCATCAAAAGCTATGCCCCATGATGGAGAGAGTCCCCGGGGGGGATGAGTCACTATCACAGGTGTGAGGGTGGCAGTTGGCATACGACTCATTATGGGTGGCGGAGCGTGCTCACCAACAACTATACAGTGCGCGGTGACATCGTTATCTGAGCTGCAACTATGGGTGTGGTGCATGCTACCAGTGAGGGCCATACCTCGCGGTGGGCTAGGTCCCGGGGGGACGGGTGTATGTCTTTCGTAAAAAGTTATCAAACAGTGTGCTGCCCAAGATGGGGGTGGTTGAAAGTACTTATCTGTTTCCGGGCGAGGGATGACACCTGGATCCCTTGATCGGGTGCAGCATCAACATCGGACCATCGGGCAGGGGGGGGAGAGACACCCCTGTCCGGCTAGACCGCCCGGCTAGTCCTCAGCATGTGGGGCCGGGTTGCGCGGCCTATGTGCTGGGGGTCTGCGTGGTGAGTCCTCTCTGCGTCTCCTGGCGGCTCTCTGAGCGACGGGGCCTGGTCGCTGTTCCAGGGGTCCTAGTATCCAGTCTGCAACTTCGGTCGGTGGTAGGCCTAGTCTCCTTAGGAATACGGGGACCTCGTCTGGCCACCTCACAGGTACCCATTCATTGTCGTGGCGAGCTAGCAGGCTAAAGGGGAATCCCCATTTATAAGGTATGTTTCTACTTCTTAGCAATTGTGTTACAGGTCGTAGAGCTCTGCGGGCTTCTAATGTGAGTGGTGAGAGGTCCTGATAAAGGGCGACTTCTGCTCCTTGAAATGGCCATGTCTGTCTGGATCTTGCTTTTGTCATTATGAGATCTTTCACTTTAAATTCGTGAAGGCAGCAAATGATATCTCTGGGCGAGTTGTCAGCATTGCGGGGCCGGAGCGCTCTGTGCGCCCTGTCGAATTGGAAGGCCGGCGGGGAGTCAGGGCCCAAAATCTCCCTGAATAGGGCTGTGAGGGTGTCTTCCACGTTTTCTTCGCTGCGTGGTTCAGGGAGGTTGCGTATCCTTATGTTAGACCTGCGGCCCCTGTTGTCCAGGTCTTCCGCCTGTCTCCTAAGGTGTAATAGGACGGTACCTTGCCTGCTTATAGCCAGGTTGTTGGCTTCTATGCGGCCCGACATCGTTTGCTCCGCTGTCTCCAAGGCCTGTATACGGGTGCCCTGTGCTGCCAGTTCATTCCCCAGCGTTGCGACCTCTGCGCGAATAGCCTCATGTAAAGTATCTGATGAGGCCTTTAGGTCTGCTTTAGTGACCATGCTGGCAGTCAGGGTGGTCAGGGCTCTTATGTCCGCCCTGATGTCGGCTAGCGAGAGGGTCTCACTCTCCGGCGGCGTGGTCGGCCCGTCGGCCATCTTGGGGCCCTGGTCGGCTTGGGACGGTCGCAACGGAGTGCGGAGGTATCCGTCTAGCGGTCCGCTCTGTGAAGCGGGCAACTGTCCCCTGGGTGTCTGTGGAGCGTCCGGGCGTTTCGTGCGCCCCATTTGGAGAGTCTGTGCTTCGGGTTGTGCCCTTATTATTGCTGCGCGGGTCGGAGCTCCGAGGTTAAGCGGCCGGCGCCATCAGCGTTCAAGCCACGCCATTACCATTTGGTTTTTGCACACATAAATATTAACTCCTTAAGGACACATGACATGTGTGACATGTCATGATTCCCTTTTATTCCAGAAGTTTGGTCCTTAAGGGGTTAAACAAGTTCTTGAATAGGTAATACACTTGTTTTTAGGGAATTATTTTTCTTTGATCTGCTGACCTAAGCCTGCAGTCGTAATGTCCTGACAACCCTACACTCAGCATGTAGAGTTTACATAATTCCTAGCTTAGGTAGAAGCAAAAATGGACAGAGGTATATTTCCGGTTCCTAGCATTGTCTAGGCTTAATGCTATAACAGCTAATAGAATGGGTAAGAGAATGGTCAGTAACTATATGAGGTTGAGGACAACAGAAGGTAACAATAAGGTAGAGGCAAGCCGGAGTAAAGGTTTACGCAAAGGAGAATATTCAGAGTGAAGCCGAAGTCAAAATACCAAGAATCAATAAATTAATCAAATGCACTCTTGGATTGCCACAAGTGAAACCACAATAGGGCACAGCTTAAACGGCAGGAAGGGCTTGTGTAGGAATAAGATCCATGTGATTGACTTGCAACTACAAATGGTGTAGGATCGATGTCACATGAATGACCAGACAAAGTAGGCAGTTGCGTCAGTAAATAGTCAGTTTTTAGTCCAAAATTATTTCAGAAGTACTCGGTGCCATGACACTGTCCTGCTGTTTCAGGTCTCTCTAATCCAGGGGTTCTCAACCTTGTCCTCAAGGACCCCCTACCAGTCCAGGGTTTAGGGATTACCTGGGTGTGTCTAAGGTGTTTAGAAAAAGATAAAAAAAAAACACCTTAGAGTCTAAGGTGTTTTTTTTTTCCCCCTTTTTCTAAACACCTTAGACACACCCAGGTAATCCCCAAATCCTGGACTGGTAGGGGGTCCTGAGGACTGGGTTGAGAACCCCTGCTCTAATCACTGCTTTTTTATCCTTTTACACATTTGTTTCCCCTTTTCTGCATGGCTTTCCTATTCCATTCTTTAGAGAGTGTTAAATACTTTACATGGCAGGTTTGGCTCCAACACTATTAAAGGGATACTCCAAGCACATAAACATTAGCTTAAGGGAGTGGTTTAGGTGTAAAGCTCATGCAGTCTCACTGCAATTTTTTCTGCCATTTAGGAATTAAATCAGTTATGCAGTTTTAGCCACACCTTCCTGCCCATGACTTAAAGAGTTTCTCTACACACTTGCTGTAAAAAAGATCTGAAATTTCATCTTCCTTTATTTCATTGTTTGATTTAGAATTTATTTTCTCCTGCTCTGTTAATTTCCTGCTATAGCTGTGAATACACAGTTTAGCCTCCTTGTCAGTAATGTAACTGTTATTACTCATCTTTATAACAGCGCTGCGCGGGTCCATCACAGCTTGCTTCATAATTGACAATATCAGCCAATCCAATGCTTTCCCATAGGAAATCATTAGGAGGCTATCATGTTGCAAAACGCTGCGTTACACCAATCAGCATATCCTCATAGAGATGCATTGAATCCAGCGGACCGGTGGGGCGCGGACTGGTACCAAGTTTGAGACCGGAGCCAGCCGAGGCATGGACTGGCTGGGACCCGGGAGCGGATCCGGGGGAGTGCAGGGGACGGGCGGCAGGTGGACTCTACGTGGGGGGATCTGCTAGACTGCCCACGCAACCAAGTGCCCATGGCGCCATGGATCTACCCACCGATGGACCGGAGTCTGCCCAGGGTGGAGGCAAAAGGGGGCTCCACGTCACGGAGGTGCCCGCGGGCCCCAGATGTGGATGGCCCAACCTAACTCGACAACATTTAGCCCAAAGCTTAGACATCAAGAACAGCCCTGCTCCTGTATTGTTTACAGTCTTTATTAGTATTTTTTTGTTTAAAAGCATTCGTTAACCCCGCATGTCAGAGTTTTAATAGTCTAGGCAATATTAACGCACTTAAAGTGTTTGTATACATACTCCTTCTAGTTGAAACTGTGCAGGGTAGTACAGATTGATGAGCATCTGACCTAGCAGCAAGGACAATTGTTGCTGTGTAGCTCCTGGTTCTAAATATCTATTCCTTCTTGTTTTATGTCTTTGGAGGACCATCTTTGAGCAAGTGGTATGTTGCTGCCCAAAGAGCAAAAAGGATTATCTTACAGAGCCAATATTACATAGGCTCCAGTCCATGTGAGTGGTTCTACACCCTGTTCCAAATTATTATTCAAATGATATTTTTTCTAATTTACCTAAATAATTGATGTAAATAACAGTCAGCATAATTCTGACGTTATCAACAATTCAAATTTTATTGAACCAACCTCCTAATAAAAAACTTACAATGCACTGTTCCAAATTATTATGCACAGTAAGTTTCAAAACACTTTATAGGTTGTAAAGAACCGAAAATTTTAATTTGTTGTGTTTGCAGCATATTTACTGAAATCAAAAGCTATTTCAATCAAACTTATAACAACATTTTAACTTTTTAAACATTTTAACAGGTCACGTTACATTTTAACATAGGACCCCTTATTTGATAGCAGATTCACAAGTCTTGCATCCATTGAACTTGTGAGTTTTTGGACAGTTTCTGCTTGAATTTGTTTGCAAGATGTCAGAATAGCCTCCCAGAGCTGCTGTTTGGATGTAAACTGCCTCCCACCCTCATAGATCTTGTGCTTGAGGATGCTCCAAAGCTTCTCAATAGGATTGAGGTCAGGGGAGGATGGAGGCCACACCATAACTTTCTCTCCTTTATCCCCATAGCAGCCATTGATGCAGAGGTATTCTTTGCAGCACGAGATGGTGCATTGTCATGCATGAAGATTATTTTATTATGGAAAGCATAGTTATTCCTTCTGTGCCAGGGAAGAAAGTAGTCAGTCAGAAACCCCACATACTTTGCAGAGGTCATCTTTACACCTTCGGGGACCCTAAAGGGGCCGACCAGCTCTCTTCCCATGATTCCGGCCCAAAACATGACTCCACCACCGCCTTGTTGGAACAGCGTGGCCAACCATCCACTACTCCATCCATCTGGACCATCCAGGGCTGCACGGCACTCATCAGTGAACAGGACTGTTTGAAAATTAGTCTTCGTGTATTTTTCTGCCCAATGCAGCCATTTTTGCTTGTGAGCATTGGTTAGTGGTGGCGGAATAGAAGGTTTATGCACATTTGCAAGACTGTGGAGGACTCTGCAGCTTGATGTTCGTGGGACTCCAGAAACACCAGCAGCTTCAAAAATTTCTGTTTGCTGCTATGTAATGGTATTTTAGCAGCTGCTCTCTTGATCCGATGCATGGATCTGGCAGAAATCTTCCTCAATGTGCCTTTATCTGCACGAACCCGTCTGTGCTCTGAATCAGCCAAAAATCTCTTAATAGTGCGATGATCACGCTTAAGTTTCCGTGAAATATCTAATGTTTTCATACCTCGTCCAAGGCATTGAACTTTTTCACTCTTTTCGGCAGCAGAGAGATCCTTTTTCTTCCCCATATTGCATTAAAATTGTGCTTTGCTTAATAATGTGGAACACCCTCCTTTAGTAGTTTTCCTTAAAGGGAAACTCCAGTGCCAGGAAAATGATCAGTTTTCCTGGTACTGGAGGGTCCCTCTCCCTCCCCTTCCCACCCCCCAATCCCCAGTTACTGAAAGGGTGAAAACCCCTTCAGTCACTTACCTGAGGCAGCGGCGATGTCCCTCGTCGCTGCCTCCTCCTCTGCGACGCTCCTCCCTGTGATTCCGTCGGCCGGTGGGCGAGACTGATCCCGCCCACCGGCCGAGGAGACCTAATGCGCATGCACAGTAATGCCACGCATGCACATTAGCGCTCCCCATAGGAAAGCATTGAAAAAGATTTTCAATGCTTTCCTATGGGGAAATGAGTGACGCTGGAGGACTTCACACAGCGTGAGGATGTCCAGCGACGCTCTAGCAAGGAAAATCCTTGCTATAAATCAGGAAGTGACCTCTAGTGGCTGTCTAGTAGACAGCCACTAGAGGTGGAGTTAACCCTGCAAGGTAATTATTGCAGTTTATTAGGAGTAGTGGGAGTTGGCACCCAGACCACTCCAATGAGCAGAAGTGGTCTGGGTGCCTGGAGTGTCCCTTTAAATTGGGCTCACCTGGTAATCTAATTATCACAGGTGTCCGAGATTGTTTTCAGTGATCAAAAGAGCCCTGAGACACAATGCCATCCATGAGTTAACCCCTTAACGCCGTTACGGCGTTCTATGCCGTCGTGGCTTTAAAGGGCTTTAAAGCCATTGCGGCGGCATAGAACGCCGTAACGGCTTAAGCCCCCAGGAGATCGCAACTACTTACCTCTGCCGCGATCCTCTTCTGGAGGGCTGTCTGACAGCCCAGGCAGCCCTCCCCGGCAAATGAGGCCCCCGGGGGCCATGTGATCGCTCTCAAAGAGTGATCACATGGCCCCCTATAGCTGGCTGTGGATATGCCAGCAGGGGTGCTGTCTGAAATATTAGACAGTGCCCCTGCTGGTGGGATCTGTAAAAAAAAAAAAATCATTAAACATGTGTAAAATAAATTAAAAGTATTTTTATATATATAATATATGTATATATACAGGGAGTGCAGAATTATTAGGCAAATGAGTATTTTGACCACATCATCCTCTTTATGCATGTTGTCTTACTCCAAGCTGTATAGGCTCGAAAGCCTACTACCAATTAAGCATATTAGGTGATGTGCATCTCTGTAATGAGAAGGGGTATGGTCTAATGACATCAACACCCTATATCAGGTGTGCATAATTATTAGGCAACTTCCTTTCCTTTGGCAAAATGGGTCAAAAGAAGGACTTGACAGGCTCAGAAAAGTCAAAAATAGTGAGATATCTTGCAGAGGGATGCAGCACTCTTAAAATTGCAAAGCTTCTGAAGCGTGATCATCGAACAATCAAGCGTTTCATTCAAAATAGTCAACAGGGTCGCAAGAAGCGTGTGGAGAAACCAAGGCGCAAAATAACTGCCCATGAACTGAGAAAAGTCAAGCGTGCAGCTGCCAAGATGCCACTTGCCACCAGTTTGGCCATATTTCAGAGCTGCAACATCACTGGAGTGCCCAAAAGCACAAGGTGTGCAATACTCAGAGACATGGCCAAGGTAAGAAAGGCTGAAAGACGACCACCACTGAACAAGACACACAAGCTGAAACGTCAAGACTGGGCCAAGAAATATCTCAAGACTGATTTTTCTAAGGTTTTATGGACTGATGAAATGAGAGTGAGTCTTGATGGGCCAGATGGATGGGCCCGTGGCTGCATTGGTAAAGGGCAGAGAGCTCCAGTCCGACTCAGACGCCAGCAATGTGGAGGTGGAGTACTGGTTTGGGCTGGTATCATCAAAGATGAGCTTGTGGGGCCTTTTCGGGTTGAGGATGGAGTCAAGCTCAACTCCCAGTCCTACTGCCAGTTTCTGGAAGACACCTTCTTCAAGCAGTGGTACAGGAAGAAGTCTGCATCCTTCAAGAAAAACATGATTTTCATGCAGGACAATGCTCCATCACACGCGTCCAAGTACTCCACAGCGTGGCTGGCAAGAAAGGGTATAAAAGAAGAAAATCTAATGACATGGCCTCCTTGTTCACCTGATCTGAACCCCATTGAGAACCTGTGGTCCATCATCAAATGTGAGATTTACAAGGAGGGAAAACAGTACACCTCTCTGAACAGTGTCTGGGAGGCTGTGGTTGCTGCTGCACGCAATGTTGATGGTGAACAGATCAAAACACTGACAGAATCCATGGATGGCAGGCTTTTGAGTGTCCTTGCAAAGAAAGGTGGCTATATTGGTCACTGATTTGTTTTTGTTATGTTTTTGAATGTCAGAAATGTATATTTGTGAATGTTGAGATGTTATATTGGTTTCACAGGTAAAAATAAATAATTGAAATGGGTATATATTTGTTTTTTGTTAAGTTGCCTAATAATTATGCACAGTAATAGTCACCTGCACACACAGATATCCCCCTAAAATAGCTATAACTAAAAAAAAACTAAAAACTACTTCCAAAAATATTCAGCTTTGATATTAATGAGTTTTTTGGGTTCATTGAGAACATGGTTGTTGTTCAATAATAAAACTAATCCTCAAAAATACAACTTGCCTAATAATTCTGCACTCCCTGTATTACATATATAATATATATACATATTATATATATGTAACGTCATACGTAATGTATTTTAATATTAATATTAGTATTAAAATACACTTAGAATGACGTTACATATATATAATATGTATATATATATAATATATATAATGGATGTATAGACATATTATATATACCGTATTTTTCGCTCCATAAGACGCACTTTTTTCCCCTCAAAAGTGAGGGGAAATGTCTGTGCGTCTTATGGAGCGAATATGAAGCTTTACTTACCTGTCTTGCAGCGTTGGCCGGCAGCACAGGGCGCACCGCGGTACTGGAACTTGAATTTCATGTTCCGGTTTCCGGCGGGACTGAAAGGAAGTGTGCACAAGCTGAGTGCGCACTTCCTTTCAGTCCCGCCGGAAACCGGAACATGAAATTCAAGTTCCAGTACCGCGGTGCGCCCTGTGCTGCCGGCCAACGCTGCAAGACAGGTAAGTAATTATGGGACAAGGGGAGGGGGACAGTATGGGAGAGAAGAATATGGGGAGGGGGGGGGATGAAGTCTGTGGGGAGGGGGGGGGATGAAGTCTGTGGGGACGGGTGGATGAAGTCTGTGGGGAGGGGGGGGATGAAGTCTGTGGGGAGGGGGGGGATGAAGTCTGTGGGGAGGGGGGGGGGATGAAGTCTGTGGGGAGGGGGGGATGAAGTCTGTGGGGAGGGGGGGATGAAGTCTGTGGGGAGGGGGGGATGAAGTCTGTGGGGAGGGGAGGGGATGAAGTCTGTGGGGAGGGGGGGATGAAGTCTGTGGGGAGGGGGGGATGAAGTCTGTGGGGAGGGGGGGGATGAAGTCTGTGGGGAGGGGGGGATGAAGTCTGTGGGGAGGGGGGGGATGAAGTCTGTGGGGAGGGGGGGGATGAAGTCTGTGGGGAGGGGGGGGATGAAGTCTGTGGGGAGGGGGGGATGAAGTCTGTGGGGAGGGGGGGGATGAAGTCTGTGGGGAGGGGGGGATGAAGTCTGTGGGGAGGGGGGGATGAAGTCTGTGGGGAGGGGGGGATGAAGTCTGTGGGGAGGGGGGGGATGAAGTCTGTGGGGGGGGATGAAGTCTGTGGGGGGGGGATGAAGTCTGTGGGGGGGGATGAAGTCTGTGGGGAGGGGGGGGATGAAGTCTGTGGGGAGGGGGGGGATGAAGTCTATGGGGAGGGGGGGATGAAGTCTATGGGGAGGGGGGGATGAAGTCTATGGGGAGGGGGGGATGAAGTCTATGGGGAGGGGGGGATGAAGTCTATGGGGAGGGGGGGATGAAGTCTATGGGGAGGGGGGATGAAGTCTATAGGGAGGGGGGGATGAAGTCTATGGGGAGGGGGGGATGAAGTCTATGGGAGGGGGGATGAAGTCTATGGGGAGGGGGGGATGAAGTCTATGGGGGGGGGGGATGAAGTCTATGGGGGGGATGAAGTCTATGGGGATGGGGGGGGGGATGAAGACTATGGGAGGGGGGGGACACTATGGGACAGGGGAGAAAAAAATATTCTGTACAAACTGTCCCATAGTAAGAAACACTATGGGACAGTTTGTTCAGAATATTTTTTTTCTGGGTTTCTTCCTCTAAAAACTAGGTGCGTCTTATGGTGAGGTGCGTCTTATGGAGCGAAAAATACGGTATATATATATATATATATATATATGTATAATTACAATAATAAATAAAATAATAAAATAAATAAAATATTGAAACAAAATTTAAAATAAATTATATATTCATATGTAATTTCATTCTAACTGTATTTTGTTATTAATATATATATATTGGTAACAAAATACACTTAGAATCACATTCTATATATATCTATCTATATATAAAATACAAATAACCGCAAATATATATATAGCGATAAATACATATAATTACATAAAAGATTACATTAGTATACACGCAGAATTTAAATACCTATAAATGCATATATATTAAAATTCTACGTGTATATTTAAGTAATCTTTTAAAATAATTATGTCATTTGATTAATTAAAATTTGATTGACATGCCTGACAACACAGGGAGAAAGTGCAGAGAATTTAATTCACAAGCACTATATTTAACCCTGTAACTCTCCAAGACACCATAAAACCTGTACATAGGGGGTACTGTTTTACTCGGGAGACTTCACTGAACTCAAATATTAGTGTTTAAAACTGGTAAATTGTATTACAACAATGATATTTTAAGTAAAAGTGACATTTTTTGCATTTATTTAAAAAACAAACAGCACTTTTATGGACTATATTATTGTTGTAATATGTTTTACTGTTTTAAAACACTAATATTTGTGTTTAGTGAAGTCTCCCGAGAAGAACAGTACCCCCCATGTACAGGTTTTATGGTGTTTTGGAAAGTTAGAGAGTCACATACATGGCTTGCATTTCATTTTTTTGACATTGAAACTTGCCAGATTAGCTATGTTGCCTTTGAGACCGTATGGTAGCCCAGGAATAAGAATTACCCCCATGATGGCATACCATTTGCAAAAGTAGACAACCCAAGGTATTGCAAATTGGGTATGTCCAGTCATTTTTAGTAGCCACTTAGTCACAAACACTGGCCAAATATTCTTTTTTTGCTTTTTTTTTTACACAAAAACAAATATGAACGCTAACTTTGGCCAGTCTTTGTGACTAAGTGGCTACTAAAAAAGACTAAACATACCCCACGTTCAATACCTTGGGTTGTCTACTTTTTTCAAATGGTATGCCATTATGGGGGTAATTCTCATTCCTGGGCTACCACACCGTCTCAAAGGTAACATTACTAATCTGGCAAATTTCAATTTGAAAATGGAACGTTCTATATTTGACCCTGTAACTTTCCAAAACACCATAAAACCTGTTAATGGGGGGTACTGTTGTACTCGTGAGACATCGCTGATTACAAATATGTGCATTTTTCTGCAGTAGTATTATGACATTTACAGCTAAAATGTGAGGCAGAACTACAAATTTTAAATTTTGTAAAAAATATTTCACAGTTTCTTTAATTTTATTCATAACAAATTATGTTTCATATATAAATATTTGATATGAAATGAAAGCCCTGTTTCTCCTGAACAAAATGATATATAATAAGTGTTGGTGCATTTAATATGAAAGAGGTGAATTACGGTTGAACAGACATATAGCGCAAATTCCAGTTTTTGTTTACATTTTGTTTTGATCAGAACGAGTACTATTGACTCTGTCCTGAAGGGGTTAACCCCTTCAGGACCGGACTGTTTTTGCGATGTTTGTACGTTAAGGACCAGAGCTATTTTAACACTTTTGTGGTGTTTGTGTTTAGCTGTAATTTTCCGCTCTCTCATTTACTGTTACGATACAAATTATATATTGTTTTTTTCAGGACAAAAAGGGCTTTCTTTACATAATATTATTTTTATCATGTCATATAATTTAATTTAAAAAAAATAATAAAATATGGTGAAAAAAAACAAACTTGTTTTTTGACTTCTACTTAAAAAATATTTTACTGATCTACAAAATCGAATGAAACAAACTGCTAAATAGATTAAAAATGTTGTCCTTAGTTTAAAAACACCCAATGTTTATGTGTTTTTTTGCTTTTATTTGCAAGTTATAGGGCTATAAGTACAAGTAGGAAATTGCTGTTTCAAAATGTACATTTTTCAAATGTATCAATAGTGACATTGTAACACTGTTATGTCATAAATCTCCAAAAAAACACCCCACATGTATATATTTTTCTTAAACTAGATAACCCAGGGTATTCATCTAAGAATATTTTGATACTTTCTATGCAGCCATTTTACCACAAACCTTTGTCAAACTTTGCATGGGTAGTTTATTTTTTTTTATTTTTTTCACATAAATTGATAATTCAGGTATAAATTCGCAGATTTTGTTAGGTGTCACTACCAAACAACACCCCAATATGTGTTCAGCAACATCTCCCGAGTACAGGGATACCCCCATGTATAGGTGTATTGAGTTGTTTGGGGGCTAAAAGGCCACATTTTGCAGGTGCGCATATCAGTTTCCCAGCTTGGAATTTTTACATGTAGTCAACCTGCATGCATGTCCTATTTGGGACATTTTTGAAGCTGGCCAATGTATTTTACCCCCATCAAACCATATATTTTTGAAAAGTAGACACCCTAGGGTATTTCACATGGTGGAATTTTTACACTTTCCATGCACTAATTCTACACCAGGCTTTGTCAAACATTGAGTTAGTAATTTTTTTTCTGTTTTTTTCACACACATTGTACTTTAGGCATGAATTAACAGATCCTGTTATGTGTCACTGCCAAACAACACCCCAATATGTGTTCAGTAACATCTCCCGAGTACAGGGATACCCCCCATGTATAGGTGTTTTGGGTTGTTTGGGGGCTAAAAGGCCACATTTTGCAGGTGCGCATATCAGTTTCCCAGCTTGGAATTTTGACATGTAGTCAACCTGCATGCATGTCCTATTTGGGACATTTTTGAAGCCGGCCAATGTATTTTACCCCCATCAAACCATATATTTTTGAAAAGTAGACACCCTAGGGTATTTCACATGGTGGAATTTTTACACTTTCCATGCACTAATTCTACACCAGGCTTTGTCAAACATTGAGTTAGTAATTTTTTTTCTGTTTTTTTCACACACATTGTACTTTAGGCATGAATTAACAGATCCTGTTATGTGTCACTGCCAAACAACACCCCAATATGTGTTCAGTAACATCTCCCGAGTACAGGGATACCCCCCATGTATAGGTGTTTTGGGTTGTTTGGGGGCTAAAAGGCCACATTTTGCAGGTGCGCATATCAGTTTCCCAGCTTGGAATTTTGACATGTAGTCAACCTGCATGCATGTCCTATTTGGGACATTTTTGAAGCCGGCCAATGTATTTTACCCCCATCAAACCATATATTTTTGAAAAGTAGACACCCTAGGGTATTTCACATGGTGGAATTTTACACTTTCCATGCACTAATTCTACCACCAGGCTTTGTCAAACATTGAGTTAGCACATTTTTTTTCACACACATTGTACTTTAGGCATGAATTAACAGATCCTGTTATGTGTCACTGCCAAACAACACCCCAATATGTGTTCAGTAACATCTCCCGAGTACAGGGATACCCCCCATGTATAGGTGTTTTGGGTTGTTTGGGGGCTAAAAGGCCACATTTTGCAGGTGCGCATATCAGTTTCCCAGCTTGGAATTTTGACATGTAGTCAACCTGCATGCATGTCCTATTTGGGACATTTTTGAAGCCGGCCAATGTATTTTACCCCCATCAAACTATATATTTTTGAAAAGTAGACACCCTAGGGTATTTCACATGGTGGAATTTTTACACTTTCCATGCACTAATTCTACCACCAGGCTTTGTCAAACATTGAGTTAGTAAAAGTTTTTCAGTTTTTTTCACACACCTTGTACTTTAGGCATGAATTATCAGATCCTGTTATGTGTCACTGCCAAACAACACCCCAATATGTGTTCACCAAGATCTCCTGAATACAGTGATACCACCCATGCATAGGCTTGTCGGGTTCTTTGGGGGCTAAAAGGCCACGTTTGGCAGGTGCGCTTATCAGTTTCCCAACTTGGAATTTTGACATGTAATCAACCTGCGCCCATGTCCCATTTGAGCCAATGTATTTTACCCCCATCAAACCATATATTTTTGAAAAGTAGACAACCCAGGGTATTTTAAATGGTGGTATTTTAACACTTTTCATGCACTGAATTCTACCACCAGCCTTTGTCAAACTTTTGGATAGTAATCTTTTTTTGTTTCTTTGTCACACACATTGTACTTTAGGCATGAATTAACAGATCCTGTTATGTGTCACTGCCAAACACTGCCCAATATGTTCAGCAACATCTCTCGAGTACAGTGATACCCCCATGTATATGGTTGCTGGGTTGTTTGGGGGCCAAAAGGCAACAATCAGAACTTGTACATGTCAGTTTTTCAACTTGATATATAGGTATGCTTGGTCTATCTTCAGTTTGACATATTTTTGTACCCCCCAGTTAATGTTACCATCATGACAATATGTATAGTATATATTCTTTATAAAGTAGACATCAAAGGTTATAGAGGATGGGGTGTTTTGACTTCTTTCCCCCAACCATTTTGCCCCCCAAAGAAAGTGTAGTGGTATTTTTTTTATTCTGGTTTTTATGCACACGTCATCTGGTTTTGGCCAGCTGGTTATGTGTTACTGCCAGAAAACATGTTAGGCCAAATGTGCAGGTAGCAAATGTACATTTAGCAGCAATCTTTAAACTGACTCCTGCAAATAGAATCTAACTGGAGATTTGGGGGAAGGAAACTGACTAACAAATGGCTGCTTTCCAAAGAAACAGAAAATAAAATAAAAATTCAGGAACACTTCTTACAACTGTTCTGTGTGGTACAGCTTGAAACATGTTCCTACACAGAGTCCTGGTTTCGAAGGGCAACCAGGACAGTGAAAAGGGGTGTCTGTCCTTTTCCCGTTTTTAAAACAGACCCGGCAACGTTTCTGGGGGGGGAGGGGGGGGGGGTTTCCTAGCATTTGGCGGTAACTTAAAAATAAAATGGAACTTGTCCATCTCCATAAATTGTTAAAGAAATTATTTTCAACTGAAATTGGAGAAAGGTGGTTTTCCCTGGATTATTTTTTTTAAAAAGTAAAAATGAGTTGTGGGTTGCTATTTGCATCAGATAGATAGCCACCTTTTTATACCATACTTTGTTTTTTCGTAAAATAAGATATGGCTGCATCAGCTGATCAGCCAAATCAACACCCCCCATGTACTTATTATACGCCCTGATGCAAACCGGTTTGGACTCTACTCTGCCCCGGACAGAGACGTCTGACATGCATTCGTCATGGATGGTGGTGAGCATGTTGACATCCTTCCTGTCCCTAAATTTTAGTGCAAGCACTTCAGCTTTGCGAAGTGCTTTACATTCGCCTTTTTTTAATTTTGCATCTATGAGAATTTTTTCTGGCAGTGCCGCAGGCCAGTGTCTGTAAAGCATAAAGTGTTTTAAATAGACGGACACTACTATAAAAATTATCAACATAAAGGTGGTAACCTTTATTAAACAAGGGGTTTAGTAGGTCCCATACAAGTTTCCCACTTGTCCCCAGGGAGTCAGGACAGTCAGGAGGGTCCAGTTGACCATCTTTCCCCTCATATACACGAAAGGCAAATGTGTATCCACTTTCGCTCTCGCACAGTTTGTACAGTTTTATGCCATACCTAGAGCGCTTTGAGGGGATGTATTGTCTGAACCCTAATCTCCCTTTGTATTTCATTAGAGATTCATCTATGGATAAATTTTGTTGGGGGGTATAAACATCCGAAAATTTGTCCTGAAAATGGTCTAGCAGTGGGCGTATTTTATAAAGCCTATCGTATTGGGGGTGATCTCTAGGGTGACAGAGGGTATTGTCACTGAAGTGTAAAAATCTCAGCAGTAACTCGTGTCTGGCTCTAGGCATGGTTTGGGAGAATACTGGACTCGACATTATTGGGTTGGTGCTCCAGTATGAGTGAATCAATGGCTTTTTTATAATAAGCATTGTAAGAGCCCAGAATTTTTTAAGCTCTGGGACATCTGTGGGATGCCAGTCATGCTCCCTGGCTGTATAGCTACCTGGATTGTTGTCAATAAATTGGGTAGCATACAAGTTAGTCTGGGAAGCAATCTCCTCCCAGATGGTATCCCCTAAAAATAGTTCTACATACTGCATTGGGGAGAAGCCATCCACATTAACATTAATGCCTGCGTTGGCACTAAAAGGGGGGACGTTGGGCTCGGCTAACTGTGGAGGTACCCAGTCCTCCTCCACATTTGGCATAGCAGAGGAAGCACAGCTTCTTTCTTCAGCCGGCTCACACACAGATGACATGTCGTCTTGACTAGACATGTCAGAAAACTGACCTGGGTCAAAATCTGACGCAGTGTCAGTGGCGTCAGAGTCTGACGCCAAGAAGGCATATGCATCCTGCAAGTTATACATACGCTGCATGTTTTACACACGACTAAAACAAATTACAAACACACAAATTTTTTTCACTAAAACAGACTAAACAGCAATCCCTAAACTAACTCCTGTCACAAAAATCTAATGGAGATTTGGGGGAAGTAAACTGACTGACCAAGACAGACCAAGACAAATATTTTTAAAAACAAATTTAACCCTTTAAGGGCAAAAAAAAATAC
Organism: Pelobates fuscus; assembly: GCF_036172605.1. Taxonomy (NCBI): domain Eukaryota; kingdom Metazoa; phylum Chordata; class Amphibia; order Anura; family Pelobatidae; genus Pelobates; species Pelobates fuscus. The sequence continues at coordinate 213,869,522 of NC_086321.1, read as the reverse complement.
ACACAGTACAAATGCACTGCTGTAACAGATCTGTCAGGGAAGGGGTTAAAATTGATTTTTAATTCACTTTAGATACTCTGTAACACTTCTGCTGCAACAAACTATCACAATCTCTGTCTCTCTCGCCTCACAAAACGCTACAGAGGAGAGAGGGGCAAAGATCACTGTCAAAGTGAGTGTTTGTAACACCCACTTTGACAGCAGCCAATTGTGAGCGATCGCGGATCGCTCACACACCGTAATTGGCTGTTACTATCTGCCTGGGATGTCTGGCAGATAGTTACAGCATTATCCTGGCTGGAGCGATCTTTGATCGCTTCCTGCAGCCCGTTTTTCGCTATGACGGTTCAGGACCGTCAGCGGTCCAAACGCACGTTTTACCGCTGACGGTCCTGAACTGTCCGCGGTCCTGAAAGGGTTAAACTGAAAAACAAAATATTTAAACTTTGTGACACTTAACCCCTTAAGGACTGGACTGTTTTTGCGATGTTGTACATTTACAACCAGGCCTCTTTACACTTTTGTGGTGTTTGTGTTTAGCTGTAATTTTCCACTCTCTCATTTACTGTTCCTATACAAATTATATATTTTTTTTTTCGGGACAAAAAAAGGCTTTCTTTACATACCATTATTTATATAATCTCATATAATTATGTAATTTTGTATATGGACATATGTATATTTGTGTATTCTATACACAATGCCCTTTCTTGTTCCTCCATGATTGTGCCCCTGTGCACAAATCAAGATAAGTGAATAAGTGTGGAGCAACCTTACAGAGCCCTAATTAAGTCACCCAGGCCACTTCATCTCAGATGAGTGGCAACTGTGACAGCTGCAAAGGGGGAGAAAGGACCACTATAGTGCCAGGAAAACATAGTCATTTTCCTGGCTCTATATGGTCCTTGGGCCCAGTGGCAAATCCAGAGCCTGACCTCGGGAGGGACACTTGCAGATTATTTAGAGAAATAATCCAGATACAATACCCACTACAGCTCAGTGTAGTGGTTATGGTGCCAGTAGTGCCGGGACCCCCTCCCAGAGTAAGTAGTCAAATCGTTTAAGAACAGTTTGACAACTTACCTGAGGTCTGCTTGGAAATGGGGCTGTAGTATGGCATAGGAGCAGGGGTGCAGTGTGTGTGTGTTTGTGTAAGAAGGACTGTGTGAACAGTGTGTGTGTGTGTGAAAGTTGCAGTCTGTACGTGAGGACGGCAGTGTGTGTGTGTGAAAGTTGCAGTGTGAGTGAGGGGCAATGTGTGTATGGGGGGCCAATGTGTGTGTAGGGTGTGTGTGTGTATTGGGGGCAGTGTATGTGGGCAATGTGTGTGTATGGGGGCAGTGTATGTGTATGGTGGGCAATGTGTGTATGGGGGCAGTGTATGTGTATGGTGGGTAATGTGTGTATGGGGGCAGTGTATGTATGTGGGGGCAGTGTGTGCGCGCGCGGTCAGTGTGTGCGCGCGCGTGGGGTCAGTGTGTGCGCGCGCGTGGGGTCAGTGTGTGCGCGTAGGGTCAGTGTGTGCGCGTAGGGTCAGTGTGTGCGCGTAGGGTCAGTGTGTGCGCGTAGGGTCAGTGTGTGCGCGTAGGGTCAGTGTGTGCGCGTAGGGTCAGTGTGTGCGCGTAGGGTCAGTGTGTGTGCGTAGGGTCAGTGTGTGTGCGTAGGGTCAGTGTGTGTGCGTAGGGTCAGTGTGTGTGCGTAGGGTCAGTGTGTGTGCGTAGGGTATGTTTTTTTTTTATTTGCTAAAAAAAAAAAAAATTTAAATATACATAATGTCCCCCCTCCCTTCTTACCTTTGTTTAGGGAGGACATTTCTCGATTCCTGGTGGTCCATGTGGTGAGAGTGAACTCTAATCCCGGTCTCCAGGGCTAGAGTTCACTCTCGCGAGATCCGGAGCGTTGCCGTGGCAACGCTCCGTGCTCGCGAGAGGACCTGGAGGAGCTGCAGACTGAGCTCCCCCAGGTCCTCTCTCTCCCTCCCCTGCCAGCGGCCAGCAAACAGTGCCTGCGGACCTGAGAGGGAGATCTCTGACCTCCCCTCCGGTCCATGAATGCACATTGCAGGGCAGGCGCTTGGACAACGCCAGCCCTGCATTAGCCCGCAGGGGAGAGGGAGAACCTCAGATTCTCAGGGGGCAATTGCCCTGTTGCCCCCCCACCCCCCCCTGGATCCGCCAGTGCTTGGGCTATAGGGTGAGGAGTGGGTTAATTTTCCTGCACTGGGGACTCTCCTCCTCCGTCATCGGCTGAATGCGCAAACGCGGCATGAGCCACACGCGCAGTCAGCCAGTCTCATAGGAAAGCATTCTGAATGCTCTCCTATGGATGCTGGCATCTTCTCATTGTGAAAATCACAGTCGGAAGCACCTCTAATGGCTGTCAATGAAACAGCCACAAGAGGCTGGATTAACTCATTTGTAGACATAGCAGTTTCTCTGAAACTGCTATGTTTACAGCAGGCAGGGTTAATCCTAGACGGACCTGGCACCCAGACCACTTCATTAAACTGAAGTGGTCTGGGTGCCTATAGTGGTCCTTTAATATCCATGGTTTTGAAAATTAACAGCCTCTAAGCTCATTTAGGTGTGACAGTCCAGGACCCATAAAGTTTTGACCTATCTGTACAGGTTTCAATTCCATGCACGTAAATGCAACTAGTCATTTACCGACTAAAAGGTTTCACAACCTCCTCTCTGGAGTAAGTCTGTGAATCAATGCGTAAACAGAAGTGGGTGAGTAGTTGAGTTGGAGTCAGTCAGTGAGTAAGCGGATACACAGGAGTCACTTAGGTCAGTCAGTGAGTGAGTGAGTAATCAGATGTCGGTCAGTGAGTGAGTGTGTGTGTGTGTAATCAGGAGTCAGTGAGTGGATGGGTGTGTAATCAGGAGTCAGTAGGTGAGCAGGTCGGTAGGTGCCCGCTGTACGCTGCATTGACAGTGATCGAGCGCATACGAGCCGTCAGGTGAATGCTGTAGGAGGCAGTCAGCAGCATGAGAGAAATGAAGAGATCAGGAAGAGGGAAAAGGCGGGAGCGGGAGAGAAAGGAAGAGGCAGGTCTCCGGGAGGAGAGCAGGAAACAGGGAGGCGGTAAGTGGGCGGGGCCTGCAGGACGGTTAGGAAACCAAGGGAACCCAGCGACGCCAGGCGAGCCAACCAGGGACAGCGCTCATTAATGGACAGCATAGCAGCCATCACACAGAGGTAACAGCAACAGCAGCCATCACACAGAGGTAACAGCAACAGCAGCCATCACACAGAGGTAACAGCAGCCATCACACAGAGGTAACAGCAGCCATCACACAGGGGCCACAGCAGCCATCACACAGGGGCCACAGCAGCCATCACACAGGGGCCACAGCAGCCATCACACAGGGGCCACAGCAGCCATCACACAGGGGCCACAGCAGCCATCACACAGGGGCCACAGCAGCCATCACACAGGGGCCACAGCAGCCATCACACAGGGGCCACAGCAGCCATCACACAGGGGCCACAGCAGCCATCACACAGGGGCCACAGCAGCCATCACACAGGGGCCACAGCAGCCATCACACAGGGGCCACAGCAGCCATCACACAGGGGTCACAGCAGCCATCACACAGGGGTCACAGCAGCCATCACACAGGGGCCACAGCAGCCATCACACAGGGGCCACAGCAGCCATCACACAGGGGCCACAGCAGCCATCACACAGGGGCCACAGCAGCCATCACACAGGGGCCACAGCAGCCATCACACAGGGGCCACAGCAGCCATCACACAGGGGCCACAGCAGCCATCACACAGGGGCCACAGCAGCCATCACACAGGGGCCACAGCAGCCATCACACAGGGGCCACAGCAGCCATCACACAGGGGCCACAGCAGCCATCACACAGGGGTAACAGCAGCCTGTCTCCCTGCTTGTCATCCCTTTCCTTAATCTGCTGCAGAGGTGGGTGTTTTTTATAATCAGCTCTGTATAGTTTTGCTATATAACTAGTCTATGTTAGTGGCAGCAGGAATTTACTAGTAACTGTACCAATACGAATTAGTGACTAACTGCATTAAGCAGCTTTTTCACTGCTAATCTATGCATTGCTACATTAACAAATCACAATGCCACAAATTACTGCTGACACTAGTCACAGTGCCACCAACTACGGTGTTTTTACTAGTATTACTAATTACTGCACTAGCTAGTTACTATATAACTAATTACAGCACTTACTAGTCATTGTAACCTTGATTGATCCACTGACAGTGCTGCCAACAGTTGTTTTAACTGGTCATTGTATCAGTATCTGCCACATTATCCTTAGTTCCTTAACATCTGCATTAACTAAATGCTGTACTAACATGTCACTGTACCACTACTAGATAGTTCAATAATATGTCACAGGGCCATTGCGACTTATGCTAGTATCTCAGTATTACTAGCATTGAATGTTTGCAGCGTCACTAATTGCTGAATAAATGAGTCCTTGCAACAAGTCCCAACCATGTTAACTGGTGAAATTTCATGAGGCTTCTTGCAGTTTAAGAAATATTAAAGATTCCTGCTATTTGTCAGCTTTTGCAAAGGAGTCTTTATGAAAGTTCATCAACACTTTCATGACACATCCATAAAGACAAAGTAGGGCCTTCTTTGTCTCTTGTAATTCCCAGCTTTAGCAAGGGAATTTCAATCACATCAGTTGCTATACCTCATTGGAATGGCATTATCTTGTTCTATGTACAATAGATGCCTATGGCACCTAATTATGCAAGAACAATCTTAAATGAACACTATAGTGTCAGGAATACAGATATCTCCCTTTTTGTTTTCCACTCTGCCACCTCTACACAAGTGACAGTACTACTTTAACCCCTTAAGGACCAAACCTCTGGAGTAAAAGGGAATCATGACATGTCACACATGTCATGTGTCCTTAAGGGGTTTAGGAACACTACAGGCACCAAAACAACTTGATCTCAATTAAGTTGTTACAGTGTCTGGAGGGCCCGGTCACTGTCTTGCCTTAATGGGTAAAACTTGCCTTCAGAAGGCCAGAATCTGACACTTTCAGCCAATAAGCTAGCCGTGCACTGCGATGCTTGGCTCAGGAGAACTAATGAAAGCTCCTAAGCAGGAGAATCCAGCTCTCCTAGAGTGAAGGAAGAGAGTAGCAGCTGTCAGACTCCTGGAAAAGAGTGAAATCCTTCTTAAATGCTTTGCCTATTGACTGTGGGGGGGAGGGGCTCAGGGCTTTTTTTGCACCATAACTACTACTGCTTGTAAAGTTATATTGCATGTGAAGTATATGCCATGTATACACAACTTAAAAAATGCTACAGATACCACTCTTGAGTTTGGTAATGATCTGGAATTTTGACTAAATGTGAGTATCATTTGCATACAATACCATAACAACAGAAGAAATTGGATGTATACATAAAAAAAGCTATACTTTAGGGTGCCCTAAAAAGTGTCCCAATCAGAGCGATGCCTTTAGGCAAGTTCCTACTGGCAAATCCAGTACTGGCCAACAAATGAGTTGACTAATCACAGCAACACTGACCTCTGCATTAAATAGTTGGTTTTACGCTCCTTTTTCTTCTCGCTTATGTGATAACTTTTTATATGTAAGCATATGGCTAGTTTTATTGTGTTTTAAAACAGTTGATATGATAACCCAAAACATTGTGATTTTTTTATTTTTTTTATTTATTTCACCCCCTAACAGGAAGAAGTATTAATATAAAAATGATTGACTCAGTTCAAATACGTCGTCATGGAGCTGTAGACTTTCATTCGCACTATGAATCCCTGTGTGCAATACAAGACTCAGTCCCAGTACCAGCTATAAGAACCAGCTACGGGCACAGGACCCTAAGTTTTAATGCGGATAGGATAAAAGTTTCTGACTGGCCACCTATTCTTAATTCTCTGAAAATTAACAAGAACTTGACAAGTATTTCAATAAAAAGTTGCCATCAGCCAGGACTTAGCGATTCAGGTTTGTTAAAAATCTGTATATGTGCATGTTCCAGTGTTTTAAACAAAAAACTTACACTGTCTTAATTCATGAGGTTCTAGATCAGTGGTTCCCAACCCAGTCCTCAAGTACCCCCTGCCAGTCCAGGATTTTGGGATTACCCTGTTGTGTCTGAAGTGTTTTTTTTCCCTTCTCCTAAAACAGGCATAAGCAACCTTCGGTACTCCAGATGTTTTGGACTACACCCCCCCCCACCCCCCCATAATGCTTTGCAAGCATTATGGGTGTAAGAGCATTATGGGGACTGTAGTCCAGAACATCTGGGGTGCCGAAGGTTGCCTACCCCTGTCCTAAAAACACCTTAGAAACAACTTGGTAATCCCTAAATCCTGGACTGTTAGGGGGTACTTGAGGACTGGGTTGGGAACCACTGTTCTAGAGGGATTGATCAAAAACGTATATGATCTGTGTTAAAGACTATTATTAAATTCACATTTTTGCATAGCAAAATTGTTACTTGAGTTCTATCTGTATTTAGTTTGTTCTTTTCTAGTGTCCGTTTTCTAGTTTTTATTGTGTAAAGGACTTTTTTTTTTTTTTACTAATGGTGTTTCTTAAAGGAACACTCTAACTTTAGAAATGAATATATGTATAGGATTGAAAAATAATAAATCTATGTGTGTGGAATTGGCGCTTTTGTAAAAATTTAATAAATATTTTATTAGCAGCTACCACATTCATATAGGGACTCTCCTCCCCTATAGAAATATGTATAAATAGGTGTATGCACTAAGTGGAAAGGAAAATATGTATGATCCACCACTAGTGTGATTGTGGAGCGCTTAAAGATTCAGTAACTTGCCCCTAAGGGTTAATACAGTTTTCAGCATTCAAGAAATGTAGTGTAGTAATATCATTTCATCATAGTTGGACAATGTGAAATAAATGGTCACAACAGTCTCACTCACATGGGAAAGAGCCACATAGGATCGGCTTAGGTCGCTTTGGTATGTGTGTACTATGGTGACTCTGTACCTCTTCTTGTTCAGATGGTCCCCATATAAAAAAAAGAAAAGGATAGGAGAACAAAGGAAGCCAGGTGGCTTCTAGTGCAATAAGTTCCACAAGATAGAGAAAAATGTAGTGAATAAGTGGCTTCTCACCTTGTCAGGAGCACAGACCTGACTCCTGGTGTATAAGTAAGTGTGCTTTTAAGGGGGCAACAACCTTTCTTTAAGCAGCAGATGGTAGGAGGTTGACTTGTGTTCTTAATAAAATAATATTTATTAAACAAATGTAACAACTCAAATAATATAAATAAATCAATTAAAGTCCTTTTAAATCGTCCTTCCTGAAACGCGTTTCTCTGTATAGTAACAGCTTTCTCAATCGGTGTCCATCATGCTGCATATTGACGGTTTAAATGTCTCCTCATTCCTGCTGATTGGTGATTCGCTTAGGGAATACTCCAATTGGATTCTTGATTTCCGTAGGTGTGTGCTTGAATCAGCTGTATCGGATGGAGTGTTTTAGCCCGGTCACATGATTCCCCACGTGGCAAAATGTCACGTGCAGCGTCATGAATAGGGCATGTTTATACATGGTCTGTGTATATTTCATAGAAGTACTAAAGATAACGTAATTTCCTATGTTTCTCAGCCGTTTTCTTGTGGTAAATTCCCTTCTACGCCGGTGTTAGAAATTTAAAGTATATTGTTGTCCATCTTCCCAGCAAGTAATTGGGATTAATGTGGCTCATTAGTAAAACATATACAAAAGAAAACAAACGGTTGAAAATCAGGGAAAATGGTATATTAAATCGACATTATTATACAAAATATACATATATGCTGTTCATATATGTATAATTAAAATGCATATAAATACAGTACGATTAGGTGTAATTGAAATAAATGGTCTTAATCATGTACACTTCGTATCTGCATAATAGTGCAGTTGAATACAGTACAATTAGGTGTAGTTAAAGTGAATTGTCAGAGGGAATAGCCACTTGATACCAAGTGATAAAGTGCACAACAAATCTCAATGTGATTTAAGAACTATAAAAAAATATATATATATTTACTTTTTTTATTATTTAAAACTCTTTAAAAATTGAATATTTTGAATTTAAAAATAAATAATAAAATTTGGATATATCTTTATCAAATTACTAAAAGATATATAAAAAATATATTTTTATAAAAAATTACACAGCTCAAAATCGTCATTGAGGCCATCTACGGTCTTCTTGATAGATTAATTTGTGTTCCCATAATGCCATAAATAGATTAGCATAGCTGGGCGTGATTGTTATCGTGCCCATTGCTGTTCCACATGTCTGTAGATAAAAGATTTCTCTAAACCAAAAATAATTGTTGTTTAAAATCCATTTAATACCTTTGATTAAAAAGTCTATCTGCTCATCCAAAAATGTCTGTGAATGTTCTAAAAAGTGTTTAGCAGCTTGGCATCCTCTTTCATGTGAAATAATAGTGTACAGCGAGCTGACATCTGCTATTACTAAAAAAACTATTTTTATTCCATTCCTAGTCTGCCAACACTTGAAGAATATTCAAGGTATCTTTAAGATAACTAGGGCATTTACCGTACATACTATTGGTTGAAGGCACTTGTCTATGTATTGGGACAACTTACTTGAAATTGACCCAATTCCAGAGACAATAGGCCTTCCTGGAGCTTTGTTTCTATCCTTATGGATCTTTGGTAAATTATACGATATGATGGAAAATACCGGTATCTTTGGGTGTGCAATGTTTAAAAATGTATATTCTTTTTGATTAAGAATTCACAAACGTTTTCCTTCTTCTATGAGTTTATCATATTCATTTTTCATTTCTCTACTTGGGTCTTTACTTAAAATTTTATAGGTACTAGCGTCACTCAGGAGACTAATAGCTTCTTGTGTATAGTCCTCACTATTTAAAATAACTATTCCCCTGCCCTTGTCGGCTGGTTTTATCACTATGGTGTTGTCTTGTCTCAATTCTTTAAGTGCTTGTCTTTCGCCAAAGTTAAGGTTATACTGACTTTGATGTGGTTTTTTAATTTTATCGATATTCCTCATGACCATTTTCTCAAACGTAGTAATTTCTTAATCTAGGGTAAAATGTCAAATTTTTACATTTTTTACCTGGCATCCAGATTTTATTCTAGTCACTTGTGATGTCCAGTCTCTGTACACCATAATCCCCCACGAATTAGGGTGTGAAGCAGTTTTAAATAGATTAAAAACAGATAAAATGAATTAGTTTTTCTGGAATTTTGTTATCATAGAAGGGATAAAGATTATTTTAACGAATAACAATTTTGGATTTTAGACACTTTTTACATTCAAAGACAAGGCACATCTATGTGTACTAGGTTTGCACCAAGTTATGCCAATCGTTTTATGGACAATTTGGAGTCTAAAGCAATCTGGGGAGATCACCCCTGGAAAGCAAACCTAGTATCCTATTTTAGATACATAGACGACTTGTTTTTTTTATCTGGAAAGGTCCTGAAACCTCACTTAAACTTTTTTTTTTTTTAACCACCTAAACAACAACAATAGTGGCATCATTTTAACATCAGAACACAGCAAAGATTGAATTAATTTTTTAGACATCCAAATTTTTATCCAGGATGGGAATATTAACACTAGAACTTTTTTTTAAAAAGTGTGAACCAACACAGACATTGACAGATCAAGCGGCCACTACCAACCATGGTTAGATGGGGTCCCTAAAGGTCAGTTCCTACGTCTTCGCAGGAACTGTTCCCTCAATACAGATTTCGACGAACAAGCTAGAACCCTAGAAGCTCAATTTATCAGTAAAAATTACCCAAAAGAAAAGCTAGAAGAATCCCTCAAAGCAGTGAAACAAAAAGAAAGGCTCGATCTCTTAGAATATAATACGAATAAAAATAAAGGCCCACCATCCATGCCGATCATCTTTAACTTTGCCAATAAGAATAAAATCGTGAAAAAAACTATTCAAAAACACTGGCACATTTTAAAACAAGACAACATTTTAAAGACACTCATCCCAGATAAACCCCATATAATTTTACGAGGGGGCCCCAAACCTAAAGACAATGCTTACTAAAAATTATACAAAAAAAGCCAATACAAGCAATCCATCATTTTTATCAAATTCTTAAGTTTTTTTTTAAATGCAACAGATGCATTGTCTGCAGATCCACTGACCAAAACAGCACATCAAAAACAACCCAATTTACCTCAAACAAAACAGGCATTACATACCCTATTAAAGATTTAATATGTTGCACTACTAAGAATGTTGTATACCTATCGGAGTGCCCATGTGGCCTCCAGTATGTGGGTATGACCACACGATGCTTAAAAATAAGGTTAGCAGAACACTGTAGAAATATTATCAAAGGCTACCTGAATCACTCTGTTTCAAAGCATACAACAAAGACCCTAAATTTTTAGACTGTACTGGGATCCAAAGATGTAAATTACCCTGGAGGGGAGGTGACCTAAAAAAATTACTGGGACAAAAAGAAATGCACTGGGTGTTCCTTTTAAAAACCCTTACCCCCAAAGGTCTTAATGTAGAGTTCGACCTGTTTAATTTTTTAGAATATATTTCTTATATTTTATTATCTTTTATAATTATTTTATGCATGAAATATATATTGAATCATTATTTTAATAATTACACATATTATGTATTATCAATTTTTTTTATGTGCATATCCAATCTGCAAGCTTTTTTCTTTATCCTATATATTTCACAAACCCCTATTTCATTTTATGTTTTTATACTCCACTGTGATATCACCACTAACTGTACAGTAAGATAGACCATTTATCACTTATATACTCTACCCAGCAAGTGCTTGCTCTTATTGTGTTTATTCTTTGAGCCTATGTGGATATTAATATTATTATTCTATTAAAATGTTTTATTGCCTAAATGAATGCCCCTGGCCTTTCACTTGTATTAATGACAAATGTTGCCCTCTGTCATCTTAATATTCAGTTTGGCTTTATATATGTAGAATAATATATATGCAACATGGCCGCCGCCGCATACATAAACCCTCCCTCTTCCAGCATTAATTATATTGCTGGTCTGTGCCTACATACCCCATAATTCTTTGCGGCAAGGCCCGAAAATACTAAAATGGCCGCCGATCATGTGACAGTTCTATCTAAATATAATATGCAAGGTATTGTGAGTATAAAACCTAGTTTTTAATTTTAAACTATCACGTTTCCCATATAGGTATGTATTCTCTGATACGTCTAAAATTTAGCACTTTAAAAAAAACAACAAAAAAAAACGGAATTATGACGTCATTTTGGCGCCTTTTTAAAATATGTTCACTGCCTATATATACCTGTATGTAACAGGATGTACTTTCTGATCTCCACTTGATAAAGCCTAAGGGCGAAACGCGTTGTGGTTTTTAAACTGTTGTTTTAAATAAAGGTATTTTGGCCACTTTCTTACTGTGAGTTAGCCATCTTACTTTTTATTACTATTATTATTTTACTTTTTTACTACTACCATCCTTTTATCCGGCACCAGAAGTGTTTTTACTTTCCAGTGAGGATATTACTCCCAAAAATAGTGGGTGGGGATTATACCATTCAAGCTGTATTCATTGAACAGTTAGTCTGTTCAACTAAATGTGAGTAACCACTTGGTTTTTTATCTTCTCACCTCTGGCAATTTATACTTTGAGCACTATTGCCATTCCCGCTTTTATTTCCACATATGGGCCCTTATCAAGAAAGAATACCAAGACCTCACGTATCCCATAAGTGGGGATTATACCACTGTACGTTATCCACACTAGAGTTAAGTCCATAGCTCTTGAAAACGTGAGTAGGACCATATACTCTTTTTTTATTGTTTCTACCCCTTTCGGGACATACTACACCATTAGTTGTTATCTTATTTATTTTATATGATGTACAAAGACGCATCTACACCACTCTGAAGAATCCCCCACTACTAAAGACTGTATTCACCTCTACAAAGATATACCTCGTTGTTTGATTCATCTACCAGTCAGACTATTTATTCTGGACTTCTATTTGCTATTATCTATTATATATATTGCATTTTAGTCTGCCTATTCTATGCTCTTTTAATTTCGGTGGTTTTTAGTGGCGCTGCCTTCCTTTCTTTTTTCTGTACCATTTCCGTTGTATTTTCCTTCCATCCGTCAGGTGTACTGTTTCTGGGTGCTAGATTTCGGGTGGAATCCTCCATTCATAGTGAGTAGTTTTCTGGCTTTGACATCCATGGTGAGCAGTTCTTCTCCTGGCCAGGTTATTATTCCAGCTGGGTACCTGATGACCAGTAGGGTATATGTGTTGATGGCTTGGATCTTGTTCTTGCCATTGGGCTGGGACTTCAGAACCTTCTGACTCTTTGGAGGTACTTGGATGTTGCTATCCTCCTTCCCTATTCTTCATGGTTTCCAATGCATTTGCGGTACCCCCAGGTAGCTGTCCTCTACATCTTCTATTTGGCATTCTGGAACTTCAACTCCTTTTGTCCTGATCATCTTCCCTCTTTTTGCTATCTGCACTTCTCTAGTCCGAACGACATCCCTATGTCCTTGCTGTATATCCTAGTTAGGTGGATCAGTGAGTCAATGTCCCGCTCATTTTTGGCATACAGCTTGATGACATCCTTGTAGAGTAGGTGACTGATGGTAGCTCCACTCTTGAACCTATATCTGTATCCACTCGTCTTGATGATCTAGCTAAGGGGGTTGAGGCCTATGCAGAACAGCATTGGGGATAGTGCATCACCTTGATGTTCACTTGTGTTATTGTCCTGGAATTGGCTTCTAGAGTTGTTTTCCAATTACCCATCGAGTTCTTGATGAAGGCTCTTATTGTTTTTCTGACCTTGTAGGGAGGTTGTCACAGGCGTTCTTGTAGTCAATACAGGTTGTGCACAGATTGGTCTGTCTGGTCTTAGAATCTATTGTGACTGCTTGGTCTACCAGTAGTTGGTGTTTTGATCCTCTGATGTTTCCAATCCCCTTCTGAGTATTGCTCGTATATTGACTCATATGCCCTTGGATCTTGGAGGCTATGATGCCTGACTGGAGTTTCCATGTTGTGGGAGGCAGGTTATTGGTCGGTAGTTGGATGGTGTTGTTCCCTTGTGAGGGTCCTTCATGATCAGTATTGTTCTGCCTTGTGTTAGCCAGTCAGGGTGGGAGCCTGTTGCTAGTAGATGGTTCATTTGTGCTGCTAGCAGCGCTGTTAACTTCTTTATCCAGTAGTTGTGGATCATGTCAGGTCCTGGGGCTGACCAACTCTTCATGTGTGCTGCTCTTTATATCCACATTCTTATTTAAATCTCTTGTTGCGCTTAACCTCACCTTCAGCCTGTCAAATGGAAGCTGGCTGTTTCTGTTACAGCTTCCATAGTAAAAGATGCTGGCTTTCATATGTGTTTCTTTGTCCTCCCTAGCCTTTCTGTGTCTCATTGGCGCTCCCAGCCTCTCTGTATGTCTTTGTCCCTCCCAGCCTCTCTGTGTGTCTCTTTGTCCCACTAGCCCCTCTGTGTTTCTTTGTCCCCTCATCCCTCTGTGTGCCTTTTCTCCCCTCCTCTCAGCCCTCTGTGTGCCTTTTCTCCCCTCCTCTCAGCCCTCTGTGTGCCTTTTCTCCCCTCCTCTCATCCCTCTGTGTGCCTTTTCTCCCCTCCTCTCAGCCCTCTGTGTGCCTTTTCGCCCCTCCTCTCAGCCCTCTGTGTGCCTTTTCCCCCCTCCTCTCAGCCCTCTGTGTGCCTTTTCCTCCCAGAGGGCTGAGGGAAGCCACAGAAGGTTGAGGGAACAGGGAAGAGGCACACAGAGGGCCAAGGGAAGGCCCTATGCATACCCCTGCCCCCCTATTCCCCCTACCGTGGTCCTGATCCTATAGTGCTATAACCACCACCTAGCTCCCCTGCCCCCCACTTGCCTCCCTAAATACAGTCAAATCTTGCTTGCATTCAAGTCTGCAGCTGCTGGCTCTGCCCCTGACTTCATCAGATGTTATTCTCTGAACCAATCATAATGCTTTTCAATAGGATTGGTTGAGCTTGTGAAGGAAGCATATCAGGGGCAGAGCCAGCACAAGTCAAACACAGCCCTGGCCAATCAGCATCTCCTCATATATATTAATTGAAGTAATGCATCTATATGAGGAAAGTTCAGTGTATTCATGCAAAATGTGGAGACACTGGCAGTGCTGCACACTGTGCAACACTGCACCAGGAAGCACCTCTTGTAAGCATCTGATGAGTGGCCAGTGGAGGTGTCCCTAGGCTGTAATGTAAACCTTGCATTTTCTCTGAAAATACTGTGTGTACTGCAAAAAGTCTGAAGGTAATGATTCTACTCACCAGAGCAAATACAATAAACTGTAGTTGTTCTGGTGACTTTTTTATGTAGACCTATGTTATAGTTTATAGAATAAACAGAGATGAAAATTCTTGAGGATTTTAATCTCTACAATTTACTCCTTTATAAATTTAAACCTGAATCCTTATGTGTCTTTGTTTTGGTGACAGGTGCAGAAAAGCTTGGAATCTATTTCAAAAGACGTGTTCCACCCATTCATTCGAAGGACATGACTTTTCAGTTATGCGCATCCATTGCAGGGTGTTTAAGTGTATCAAATTCCTTGAGTAGTTTGGAACTTCATGGACTGCCCTTACGGAAAAGAGACTTCAAATTTTTAGCAAAGGTAAATCTACAACTTACATGTTTGTGCTTTACAATCCGCCAACTGATATTGTGTATATATGTGATATCATTTTTTTAATCCACATTTTTGCCTGTGAATTTACCAGAAATAAAAGTATAGTTGAGTTTTGCTTTCTATTATAGGCATTGGAAGATCATCACTTCTTCATATACTGGCATTACTCTTGTTAAATGAGCTTTGACTTTTAATTGAATATAAAATAAGTGTCAACACGTCATTTCTTTGACTAACAATTGCCTAGGCACACTAGGAAGTATCCTAGGACATTTTCAATGTAATATTTTATTTATTTTTTTCTAAACCACAATAACATTGGGTACAAGTACTCCCTTTAAAATAATAAATAAAAAAAAACTTGGAATAAGTTATCAATGTGATTTTTGTTATTTTTGTCTAAAACCAACAATCCAAGCACTATAACCACTTTTACAAAACAGACATGTGCTCTGTTGAACAATGGTTCTCTTTTGTGGTTATGCATGTGATGTTTTGCGCACATCATATCATAATGCAAAGTTCTCGATTGATGGTAATTGTGGACCTTAATAAATCTGCTGCGTTCATAAAGCACCTGTTCCAAAATAATGCAATTCTCATGGCTTGGGTGTGTGCTTTAATATGAATAGCCAGGATAGTGCTTCTTGCTGAATTTATAAAACAAGCTAATCTTCCATGTTCTTTCTCTTATTTAAGGGCTTGGCTGCCTCCAAATCCTTGGAAAGTGTGTCTTTACCACACTGTTCTTGCGGAGATGAAGGATTGGAAAGTAAGGTGTTTCCTAATGAACAAAATCTGTCATTCTTGCTTTTTTTATTTACATTGTTATTCATTAAAATATGAATAGTCAGGAATTAAAAATTAATGTCAAATTATAGGCCAACATAGAACAAGCATTACATGCTTTATTCACCCATGGTTTTTCACCATTGCAGTTCTGGTATTATGGACATGCATAGTTACATTGTAATATAGATGGAAAGCAAAAGACTAATCTCTGCCCAGTTCACCCTTTCACATACCTGTATTACTGCTATTGAACCAAAAGTAAGCAAAAAAACATAAAACTATTTGAAGTGATTTTCATTTTTGCAGTAAGGTGGAGCGTAAGTGGAGAACAAAAAACTAAACAAAAGCACAATGACCACCTGCTATTGAGTGTACTTAGAGCAAGTGGCTGCGAATTATGCAAAATGGAACCAGGGACAAATAGAGGGAAAAAAATTGAATTTATAATGGGTAAAAGGGTGCAGCAGTACCGAACTGGTGAACATTTGTAACCTATGTGTGCAATTTTAGAAAGTAGAAAGAAAGGGACTGCGCATCCTATGAGAAAAATAGGTCCCTTCTTGGATACCTATGGAGTTCATATAACCACCAATAGAGTATAAAAGCAATCCCCTTGTTTACAATCCCTCCTACTTCGGCTTCTTCACATTAACTCCTTAAGGACCAAACTTCTGGAATAAAAGGGAATCATGACATGTCACACATGTCATGTGTCCTTAAGGGGTTAAAGAGAAAGTGGGAAGGGGAAATAAACGAAGAAGAATCTCATAGGGTTATACTATTAAAATTAATAATCCGTTATATCATTGATAAAGCCCTTGAAGTGGCGAAACGCATGTGAGCAGAGTTTCCATGAGCTGAGACTCTTACAAAAGTTACGTATGTTGAAAGACAGAGAATCAAAAAAACTGTAAAAAAAAAATAAAAAATACTTATTTTCACCGATACAACCCAGGATCTGCAGAGACACTAAACAGAAGGGACTGCATTGGTAACTCCCATATGGAATGATATGCTGGTAAAATTCTAAGCAAATGTGAGAATCCACCATGACTCTTTTAATTGCATGGTTTAAATAAATGTATTCATTTTAGCAGTATACCCTATTAGATTCTCTCGTTTTTTTTTTTTTCCCCTACCCACTTTTTATTTGTATGCTTGTAAAAGCGCTAAAGTCTGGAGTCACCGTACATAGTAAAGCTGCACTATAACATTTGGAATACAAACATGTATTCTCAACATTATATTTTTGTACTCCCTTTTTAAATTTAGGGCCCCCTAATCTAAATTAAAAAGAAAAGGGTCTTCGTCACCTTTTTTCCCCAGTGCTAAGACTCACTCTGTGCATCCTCTTGCTCTGCCACCAATGAGGTCATCCCTCAGGCTGTAGTCTTCTCATACAATCAAATGCTGCTCATAGGGAAGAACTGAATTAATTGCTTCCCTATTATATGATTTGAAAATGTTCATGTCCTCATGAAATACACGAGGACCTATAACGTCACATTACTGAGGGAAACTCTGTTGTACCAGCAGAAGCACCCTCTACTTTAGCCTGTATTTCCGTATCTTTAAAATTACAATGCTTACATTGTTGCACTTAAAGGCCACTGCACCCAGACCACTTTGGAGGTACATCTACTAAACTGTTTGTTTAAAGGTTACACTACAAACATAACTGTGCAGGGTTGGCTCATTGGCTAAATGTGTCAGCTGGACTCTCGGCTAATGAGCAGGCTGTTATGGATAATGCAAGGAGTGGCCTTACACTTTCCTTTGCAAGTAGATTGCAAATAGTTTTAGAATGACCTGGATACTTATCTATGTTATGATGCCCACCACTCTCGGCAGCAGTGCAGGGCCAGCTAATTCACTGAGAGCGTCGGCTGTTTATCAGTTAATGAACTAAGCCCTGCACTGACTGGGTTAGCTGAGACTGAGAGTTTCCTGCTTACCTGCATGCTGTAGATGAGGCAGGGTCTGGCACCTGACAGACCTAAGGTAAGAAGTCAAAACTGCTCTAAAACAGTCTATATATTTATATATCACATACATTGTTGTTTTTTCTTTTTTGAAGTGTAACTAAACTGTTACAACAAGCAAACATGGATTGCTGTTTGAACCCCATCGGGTCTTTTTCAAGATAAAATATACTGTGGGTCAATGCATTAATCTAATATAAATTTAGTTATATAACCTACACTCTCTATATTTGTTCTTGACAAAGAACCGGTGGGTTACCTAACTGTGTGAAGTGCTTTTGCAGGTATTGGCTCTAGTATTGGCTCATCTCCCATGGTGTTGCCCTCGGCTTCTATTACATTAACCCAGCAGAAATGAAGGAGCACTCGATGGTTTGGAATAAATAAATATTTTTTTCCTTTTTTAGTCTAGATTACTGGGCCTTATAAAAAGCTGTGAAACTTGCCTACAACGCAGTGCATTGACAGTATCTTGTTGCCCGATTCACACATGGTGAGAATTCCTGATGATCTCTCGTCCATACACATACTTGTCATAAAAAAACAACAATGAGGGGGGGCGGGGCCTGACAGCCAAGATGGCCGGACGTGTTCCCTAAGAGCTGGTGCATCAGTGGGCATAAAAACGAGAACCCTACAGAAACTACTCATGCCAATAACCCATGGTGCCCAAAAACGGATACTAGACCACATCAGGACCAAAACGGTACCAAAAGTGTACCGACAAGCCACACGAGCGTTCGAATCGGCCACGCGGCCTAAACTGAAGTGGGACCTGCAGCCTGGGGGAGGCGGCCGATCGCCCGGCACAGGACCCGCTTGCACGCGAGAAATTAACTCAGCCCTGCAACCCCCCCCTCTGGACCGGCGGGGGATATCCCGGTCCTCGTGGGGGACGAACACCCCCAAAGCGTGATAAGGCCAAACGAAAACACTAACCAGACACCGAGGCAGTAGGGGCCCAAGCAAGATGGCGCCACAAGCACGACCCGCGACTAAAAGCCTACCTGTTAGACCACCCGACTGCACGCTGGAATTCTACGAGCGGCTGTGCACCGGTCTGTGGACCAAACTCAGCACCAGGAGATGGCTCTACAGGCAGGCGACAAAAGCAATGGCGGCGTGGATTCGCCCTGCCACCCGGCGCCAAATGAGCAGTGACCCGCCCCGAGCCCCCAGAGGGGCCCGCAGACGAAGGCTAGGTGCGAGATCGGGGAAGCAGGTACTTACATACATGGCGGACGCCAACACCAGCCCTCGTACATGCCAACACGGGACTCTAAAGTACGCCCGACCCGCTAACGCTCGGCGGCACCTAAAGCCCTCAACCAACGAAGCACATCCCAGCCTCCACAGACTCCCGAAGACAGCACGGTCAATCGACACATCGAGCGGGTCTGTACAGAGGACAGGACCATGTGGAGACCCTCCCTGGGAGACAGACGCCAATCAAACCACGCACCCTACCACCGTCCCGAGCCCACATGCCAAATTCCCCAAGTCGGCATCGGCTGACTGAAGAGGACCGACCCAGACAGAGACTGTGCCCCTGCAGGACCATAGGCAGAGACACTGCAAAATTCCTTCGCACAGTCTGTGTCAAAGTGCGGCTGTTCGCAGAACCGGGGACTGCAGCTATAGAGACTCTCTGTACCGCAACTAAGCTCGGTTCCTACATAATGGATACCGGTACTTAAGTTTTGCATGCCCTGATTTGTTGTTCCACGGAGCCCTGGTATGCCTAACCACTGTCCCATTGCAGCAGTCTTATGCAGGCGCTGCCAGGCCATTAGAGAGGGGAATACACTTTATCAATACTACTCTTGCATCAATCTAGCTGGTATATGGCATACACAGGGTCACCCAAATCTATTATATAGTAGAAGTTACTAACCCTGGTTTATGGCATTTTCTTTTTTTTGTTATATAAAGAGGTGTGCAATTGTAAACTCAGTTAATTGCCTATGATGCAGCCTACCCTAGCGTAGATAGACCACCATGCTCAGATAGGCGCAGCGACCATACTTCGTATCTGCAACAGGGTCCAACGTGGCAATTAACATGGTGTTTAGCATGTGTGGAGAGCTAACGTGACAATCTGCCTCAAACTGTCTAGCGTATCATGCAGTAGTTTCCTGTTACCCATATAGATGACACTAACTTAGCACTGTTAAACGATGTTAAACGATGTCTAGCTTACTTTACTCTAGAACTCTCACTATTTAGCCACGTTAGTTACAATCATATCTTATTACTATAATCTAAAGCTTCCTCGACCTAACATGTATATGCTCAGCAAGTAACGTCATGATTGTCGATCTCTGTAGCGTGTACCTTGCCTGCCATTTAGGGACCTCACCTAAAAATGTCAGTTACCTGCTCAGTCTAACCCATAATGCCTTTCTGTTTAAATGCTATGCTTACATGCCTGTATTCTTCGTGTTATAAAAAAAAAAAAAAAAATGTGCTGCCTACACTGTAAAATGATATCGAGAGTGTGCAGAAGCTGTCGTGGCTCTGCATGCCGGTTGTAAACCTGTGCACATACAAAAATAAAGAATTTAAATTTTGAAGATCGATGCACATTAAAAAAAAAAAAAAAAAAAAAAAAAAAAAAGCCTGCAAGGACTTTAAGCTGTAGTTGTTCTGGTGACTATAGTATCTACTTTTGTCGACTAAAGAGTATTTTGCATCATTACTCTATACTATGTACCTAGTTTCTCTCTGTGGTTGAATGATGTTCATATATATTGGCTTTGTGATACAATATCCCACAATCCTTATACATTTTGTGCAAAATCCCACCTTTTTAATTGCAGTGCTATTCTGCTTGCAATATTTCCATTTGTATTAAGCATGTTTCTTCTTATATTACTTAATTCGCTGTTTTTTCCTTTCTCGCAGTTTTCTGTCCAGGGGCTAAAAGCAGAACATTCTTATGTAGTTCTGTGAAAATAACATTTACAGAAGGCATAATAAATAAATAAAACAGTACTGATATATCAGTGTAAGCATTAGCTAGGTTTGGCATCATCATTCTGCATGCTGACCGAATGTCAAAGGTACGCTATAGGCACTTCTACCACTTCAGCTCTTTAAAGTGGTCTGGGTGCAGTGTCCCAGGTCCCTTAACCATGCAAAGGTAATTATTGCAGTTTTTAATAAACTGAAATAATTACCTTTAAGGCTAAACTTCACCTCTAGTGGCTGTCTACCAGACAGCCTCTAGAGGGACTTTTGGGTTGTGAGGGGACAATTGGTTGCCTGACGCAGGACATTCACATGTACGTTAGGTCTTCCCCGCCAATGTCAGGAGCGGAGGCAGAGCCTGAACCAGCGCCAAGGGACATCTGCACGGGAATCCGGTAAATGACAGAAGGTGTTTCTAAACCCTTTTGCACCCCTCATATTAGCAAAGTGTTTGTTATTACTATAGTTGCTGTTTGTCACGGGTTTGTGAGTCTATTGCTGTTATTCCTTCAATCCTCCACTAGTCCTACTTCCAGATGTACTGAATATAATGAAAGTATTCCATTTGTGTAGAGTTTCCCCAATATAATGGATGCAATCAGTCGTATTGGGTAAAAGCAGCAATCTGAACTTTATTAGGCCACACTCGGCTTTTTATGCAGTGCTGCTAGCATGGGGTTTCCAATACAAAATCACAGGGGTTTCCTTCCCACAAGCCATTGTGTTTGAGAGATAGTTGAGCTCCAATTAAGCTAATCCAATTATCTCTCAAACAGGAAAACTTACATACAATTTTTACATATCACAAAAACATGACAACAGCATCGGAACCCCACAAAAATTATATTCCGGAATAGCCCCGATATGAGCGCACAACCTATCCAAAAAGCGTTCAGATCGGTTCAGTAAAACTAAGTTATGTTTGTGCATATATTAACTGGCTGCCTGGTAGTGGTGGTATTGTCAATTTCAAGAGGGGTTAATTTGATTGTATGGGATGTCAGAGGTTACAACCTAAATTCCTCTTTGAAGCTGGGACCCCAGTAGAGTTACTCTGTAAGGTGTGAGAAGTCACACATAAGTGGCCTGGAAGTCTATAAACTAACTCTCTCATTTTCCATATGTCCTGATTCCCTCCTAGATAAGGAGTCCTTTGATATGAACAAGCCTTGTGTTCCAATATCATATGCAAAAGAGACATCAACACCTATCCACAGATTAATACTAATTTTATCATATTTAAAATGGGACAAGCACAATCTTCCAATCAAGCCTAAACATGATTTGCAAACAAGGGGACCCCACAGAATCTGTTCTGTAACCGAACAGAAGGAAACAATTAAATTTGAATGCAGGGAAAAATTAGATGATACAAAGTATAATTAAGGGAACACGTACAAGGAGTCCCATCTCCCGTGACACTGTTATTTCAAATGTATATGTTTTTCCCAGCCTCGGGCTCTCCCTGCTTCTCACAGTGTAGTTAGACACACTGACACACATGCAGATACACAGACACACATACACACACTGACACATCTGCAGTTACAAACACTGACACATGCGGATCCATAGACACTCAAAAACACTGGCATACATACAGATACAGACAAGTAAAATCACAGAAAGATACAAACACTGTACACAGTCTTAACAGCCCCAATAGTTAGCGACTTTCAATTCACAACATGGCTAGGAGCACTCAGAAAATCTCTAAACAGGTAGTGATGCGCTTACTCTATACCTCCCTGGTTGTCCTCTCCTTCTAATGCAGGTTGCTTTGTAGTTCAGATCACTTAGTGCTGTCAGAGGCGTTTTTGGTATGTACACCGCTCAGCCACTAATAGGTGTTTTATGCCATTCTTGTAACAAGTGGTTTTCTGCATCAATTTAATTAGTTGATTTTATATGTAATAGCCCAAGAGTTTGATGATTTTTTTTTTTTTTTTAGCAAGGTAATTAGCGGAACTGTACTTCTGATATGACCCCTAGCATTTCTGTAGGTAAATGTGACATATTTCTATGAACAGGTATTAACACGTAAAAACGCTGAAAAATTAGAATATTGCTTTTTTGTCTGGTTCTTCAAAGGTTAAAGTTGTCCATTTCCCATCACTTCCTGTTATGCATAGGAATAGTGGAATTGTTCATTTTCTTTTCTTGGTTTTGCTGTTTTACTTATCTGCTGAAATAAGATTGTGAGTCATTTCCCAGCAGTATTTCCCCCAGTGACTTGCTGCTTTTATTGCAAATATTTTTTGCTTCTGTTTCCCTGGTTTCCACAGCGATTAGAGGAGTATAAATTTAAAATTGTATTTTTGAATCTGCAACGCCTCCTACAATCAGCTGTTCTGTTCCATTTTTTTTTCTTTTCAAAACATATGAATTAATGAGTTTCCAATAAAGCAATCAGTCTAAACAAACCTCATATTGACATTACCCTTACTGAACAGTGATAGTTTTTGGGTTCTGTGGAATTACGCTGTTCATAATTGGCACCCAGCACTTGGCAAAAATACTATAATATTATATTAAGCATTGTTAAATGGAACCCTGGTAACGCTAGCCATTGCATGTTTGTTTATTTCTCTGTATTGATGTAGTATCACATCTTAACATTATTTTTGTTATCCTCTAATTGCTTAGTAATTTGTCAGAGTATTAAGAATTCTGAAACAATCAAGATTGTGGACTTCACTGGATGCAGCTTGACATGGCGTGGAGCTGAATATATAGCCAATGTAATAAAGGTATTGTTTCCGACAGTATGTACTGTATATATGTGAGTGCTTTTGTATAATAATCACTGTAGTCACCTTATTCCATTCCACCTTATCACCAAGCTGTTCCACTGGAGGAAATCTTAAGTTATTGTTAAGTTGGGTGTGCATTGTGTTATCACATGCTATCCCATTGTGAGTAGACCTTTTAATATGGAATTGTACCTTACAGGTATACTCTAACCACCAAAACAACTTTAGCTTAATGAATCTGTGTTGGTGTACATATCATACCGCTACACTTACTGCTCCATTTTCTGCCATTTCAGAGTTAAATTGCTTGTTTTTATGCAGCCCAGGTGAAACCTCTGTGTTGTGACTCACACAGCCTCAGTTGTTATGGTGTTATGGTGCTTGACAGTTGGTACCCTACCAAAGAATGGTTTAACAACTTACCTTAGATGTGCCAGGCACCGCTGTGATGGTTATGGTGCCAGGAGTGCCCTGGTCTATCCCAGGGTAAATAACCTGTAATCAGCTGGATTTCTGCTGATGCCTCCTGAATGCTCGCAATCAATGTATCTACCGTAGACCATTTAACTACATACCCTGAAAGAGAGAAAGGGTACTCCAAACACCATAATAAACCATACTTAGTTATAATGGTTATGTTCCTTGGATTGTTCCTTTAAATTTATATTTTGATGCTTTGAGTGTCCCTTTTAAGGAACATACATATGTCCAGAAAACAAATCACACGCTATGGCATGTAATGAATGGTTTGGTTATCACATGCCTTTCATCAAGCCTTGTCGTCCTTGACAGAAGTGGGACCTGCTGTTGCTTAACCACTTCAAGGTCAAGGTTCAATACATTTCTCATTTTAAGGTATAACCTCGAATATGTTTAATGACATGTGAGAATCTAACGTTTGGTTACAAAATCTATCCTTAATACTTAATTGATGATCAGGCCGCTTTTAGGTGAAAATAAAGAAACATTATAATTAGTTCTAACTGGTTCACTAACCACTATTGCTGTTTATAATTGTTAGAGGGATACTGTAGGCACCCAGACCACTTCAGCTCATTGAAGTGGTCTGGGTGCAATGTCCCTTAACCCTACAGTGGTAATTATTGCAGTTTCTGAGAAACAATAATTACCTCTGAGGGTTAACTCTACCAAACAGACACTTCCGGAATCGAAACGGACCTTTGGTCCGTTATCTGACAATGCTAGTCCTCACACTCTGCATGAGGAACTCCAGCGTCAGAGTTTTTTTCTCCATAGGAAAGCATTGAATAATGCTTTCCTATGGGGAAATCCTAATGCGAGTGCGGCCATTGCCATGCATGCGCATTAGGTCTCCCCCGCCAACTGATGTTGGCGGGGGAGGAGTGTGGACGGAGCCTTTCTCAGTGCCAAGGGACATCAGTGCTGGATTCAGGTAAGTGAGTGAAGGGGTTTTAACCCCTTCAGCACCACGGGAGGGGGACACTGCAGGAGCCTATAGTGCCAGGAAAAAGGGTTTGTTTTCCTGACACTATAGAATCCCTTTAAACCAGCTTGTTTTTTAGTTGGTGACAAAGGTACTGCAAACTGTTATGCTATTTTATGGACAGATTTTAAATTAAAACATAATATATTATATATCGTTTGAATGTAACAGCAATGTCGAGGTCTGTTATTTAAATGTCTTTTTACTCTCATAGCATCAAGCAACCAGACGACATAGTGAGACCTGGGCTGAAAGCCTGAGATACAGAAGACCTGACCTTGACTGCATGACAGGACTGAGACGTGTCACTTTAAACTGCAATACCTTTGTGGGCGACCGTGGAGCCAATTCTTTAGCAGAAATACTTGCCGAAGATCTTTGGCTAAAAGGTATTACAAATACCATATAAAACTACACTGTCAAACAGATATGCCCTATGAATAGCAGTATTTCGATAAAACCCTAATGTCAATGTCTTGAAGACGTAAAGGGACACAGACATAGAAATATCTCCATTATAAGATAAATTGAAGAATAAGGGAATTTATAATTTTCCATGTAGTTGCACACTTCATACAAAGATCAATAATTTTTTCAGTAATTTTCTTGTTCTTTGTTATGTTATGAAAAGCTGCTTTTTATATTGTTTTTTTTTCTGTAAAATATACAGGTTAATTTGTTTTCCTTTTTATTTCCACAATAGCTCTAGATATGCGTCAGTGTGGCATATCCAATGAAGGTGCAGAGTCCTTCCTCAAAGCTCTTCAGACGAATACCACTATACTGGTGCTGGATATGAGACAAAATCCTCTGATTGGTATGGATTGGGTTTTTTCAGGGAAATTGGTCATTGGAATAATTTTAGATTTTTGTTCAAAACCTCAGTCTTGTGAATATGAAATGAAGTAGGCATTTCTTCATATAACTGTACAAATGATTATTTTTTTTAAAATTTGGTTATGGAACAAAAACTTTTTACATTTTATTTTGTCACTTAGAGCAAAACCGAAATTTTGTTGCATTAACAATCATTAACAACAACTGTGAAGATATTTTTTTTTTTATTTTTATTTTATTTACGGTAACTAATAGTGGTGTTTAAGATAAGGCTGGCAATGCATTTGTATATAGTGTAAGATTGCGGGAATAATTATTTTTGTGTAGTAGCAGCACATGTAAATGCATGAGTTTATTTGCATATATTTTAACTGTGAATTCAGAATCCCAATTGTTAATAGTTATAGTAGTTATAGTTTTGTCAGTTTGCTTCAATCTTGTTTAGGTGATGTTTCTGTAAGCTTCAGACCCTGCTACACCACCAGTGGATCCTCTCCTGCCTGTCATTGTAATAACTGTAATGCCACCATAATTTGTCAAAAGTAAAAATTGTCAAGAATTCAAAGTAAATTCAAAATGAATTTCAAATCAAGACCAGAATAATAGCCAAGCTGGAAACTTTTCCCAATCTAGCTACTTTTGCATTACGCTTGAAATTCACTCTGAAATCCTGATAATTCTCATTTTAGTTAAAGGGACACTATAGTCACCCAAACCACTTCAGCTCAATGAAGTGGTCTGGGTGTCAGGTCCCTCTAGGGTTAACCCTGCCTGATGTAAACATAGCAGTTTCTGAGAACAGTAGTGGTCATGTGGGATACTTTTTGAATCCATGCAACTGATTGTTGTGACTGCTGTACCAACTGTGTACTAATCCCTCCCTGTGGAGGAGCAGAAGATCTGTTCTCAAAGTAAAACAGATTTCTCCCACATGATTCGTTTTACCATATTTCAGTGTTTGACAGGATGCTCTAAGATGCAATGTAGGGATCATAGATGTCAAACTCCAGATGTAAGGGACAGCCTGATTTTCAGACAATACTTTACTTTTGCTCAGTGATGCACAATTTTAACTGATTACATATTAAGCAGATAAATCCTAATGCCATATCATAATTCTAGCTCACTAGGATCACGTTTGACATTTCCAGGTTATGACTAAACGCTGCTTTATGTTTTTGTTTTAGATTATTCATTGCTGAAGACTGTCACGGAGAGAGTCCTTATGAATGCACATGGTTCAAATTCTGAGGTATGTTTTGTCAGCTAGTTGGTTCATTAGTGATCAGAATATGATACATTTGTACTAAATGATTTGAAGACCATTGCCATGTCAGGCTTGTGCTATTGAACAAGGGATTTGCTCACCTATGGTCCTTCAGGGTTAAATTACAACATTGCATTTGATGTTTTAGTAAAGTTGCAATAATAAAACATGCATCTTAATGTCCTTGGGCAGACTAGATGGGCCGAATGGTTCTTATCTGCCGTCACATTCTATGTTTCTATGTTTATGTTTCTGTATGTTCCTGGTGGTTCTGCATTTAAAAATAAATAAAAATGTTTTTGCATATCATCTGTTTATGGTTAAGACTTTTTGTAAGTAAAATAAAAAAATAAAGTTGGCCTTTCCTCGTACACATTCATTCTGATAATTAAAATATTGGAATCTTTAGATTAAGCAACTGGTAGGCACTCTGTTAGTATTAGGAACTACAGCCAAAGATTTTAAGTATCAAAAGCATGGGCCTGGGAACTGTGCTATACAAATGTTCTGAAACATCACTTGTACAAGGCTTTCATTGTTAGTGTATCCAAATACATATATTTTGTATTTGTATTTCATGAGAATCAATATGACATGCTGCAAACCTTCTGGATCACCCATAAGATGCTGCTTCCCACTGGAGGTACATATCATGTCAACAAGATGGAGGAGGAGTTGCTGCTTATTGGACAATCACTTACTGAATTTGTATATTAACAGTAAATTACATTTTGTCGTAAATACAAGGCCCCTTGCACACAGGGCCGGTGTGGCCCAACAGGATACCATAAATTTCCCGGTGGGTCGCAGGACTTTGGGCCGGGGAGAGACTGGAGAGCCCTATGTAGGGAGCGAGCTTTCTGGCACTCAAGCTCTGCCCCAGGTCGCAAGCTGGTGACCTCAGGGTAGGAAGAGGCCTGGGATTGGAGTCCTCACCTCCCAGGACTTCCACAGCAGCAGCCTGCAGTGCCAGGTAGGCTTCAAATACACTGCAGCTAGTGAGTGATGTGGTAACTTGTCTTCCTTGCATGATAATTTATCTTCCTTTCAGGACCTCCTTAAACAAAGAAACAGGTCTAGGTAGGAGGGCTAAGAATATTTCCTTCCCTCCCACAATTGCTAAAGGAAGTGATGCATGAACAGGATGTGATGTAAAACACATAATCTCAACTAAGGGTATATAACATAAGGCCAGGCAGGAAACCAGTCTGTTGCTTCCTTTTCTTCCTTGGTGGATGTGATGTCGAACTTGCAGCAGTGAGCCATTACTAGATGTGAAGGCCTAACCGTGGGTGAGATCAAACATGTGGGGAAGGGGATTACTATATAGATAGATAGATTTAAAAAGGGTTGTTGCTCCGTGGGTCTGGGCTGTGTGTTTGTGATACATTAATAGTATTCCGTTGTTGCCTTCTAAATAAATACCTTTTAATGTAGACGGACCTTGTGTAAAATATATATATATATATATATATTAATTTGGTGATACACCACAAGTGAGAGTGATCTTTTGTGTGTGTGCCTGCTGTTGTGAGCTTGTCTGCAGTGAGCATGTATGTGTGTGTCAGTGAGCATGTCTGTAGTAAGCATGAATGTGTGTCGGTGAGCAGGCCTGTAGTAAGCATGCATGTGTGTTAGTGAGCATGTCAGTAGGGAGCATGTATGTGTGTCAGTGAGCATGTCTGTAGTGAGCATGTATGGGTGTTTTAGTGAGCTTGTCTGCAGTGAGCATGTATGTGTGTCACTGAGCATGTCTGTAGTAAGCATATATGTGTGTCAGTGAGCACATCTGTAGTAAGCATGTATGTGTATCCGTGAGCTTGTCTGCAGTAAGCATGCATCTGTGTGTCGGTGAGCTTGTCTGTAGTAAGCATCTTTGTGTATACCAGTGAGTTTGTATGTACTAAGCTTGTGTGTACCTGTAAGCTTGTCTGTTTTTATCAATGATCTTGTGCGTGTTAGTGAGATTGCCTGTGTACCAGTGAACCTGTGTCCTTTTTGGCAATGAGATTGTCTGTGCCAGCATGTGAGTGTGCTTATTTTTACTAATATTTATAGTTAAAAAAAGGAAGAAAGGTGGAGAAAGGTTAGTGATTAACCGGCGGGAGTGGGATCCTGAGGGTGGGGGGGACCTAAAGACCCTATAGTGCCAGGAAAACAAGTTTGTTTTCCTGGCACTATAGTGGTCCTTTAAGACTAAAACTGATACCATATGTGCTCTTTTCATAGTTTCACTATTCTAAATCTGTCATAAGTTCACAGAACAGGCAAGCTGGTGAATTGAATTTTTGGAAAAATTATATTGGTAACTTGTTCTGTGGGGATTAGTGAATTCAGTGCCAAGTTTCTTACTGTAGGGCATATGGTTTTCTTTGTACTATAAAAGGGAAGAAGCATGTTGAGCAGGAATTTGACAGGATTGCATGGTAAACTATTGTACCTTTGCTAATGTATCATATGTGTATCGCTTACACAATAAACCTACTGCAGTCCTCTGAATACATTTTAAAGGATCACTATAGTCAAGATATAAAAGCAAGAAAAACAGGTCCCGTAGTCTTTCTTGCTTTTATATGAACTTCCCGTTTAAAAAAAAATCCAAGTCTTTTTTATCATTAAAACTTACCTCAGTTCCAGCGCCTAGATCAAAATGACAAAGTAGCAGGGCTCAATCAGACGCTTCATAGCAATCTGGTGCGCATGCGCATCTTCGAGCTGCACCAATCGCGTTCTTCATAGAGCGGCATTGAATTCCGTCCCATAAATGAACTTAGCGCTCTACCACACATGTGCGCGGTATGCACGTTCGCAAGCTGAGCTGACTGACAACTTAGATTGCTGTCTATGCCTGCCCCCCTTCTACGACAACCCTCCAACCCAAAGTTAGTATACAAACACTGTAAATAGAGAAATCTCTCTCTCTCTCACTCTCTCTCTCTTTTAATCTATCTATCTATATATATATATATATATATATATATATATATATATATATATATATATAGTGTTTGTATAAAAACACACAAGGTTTAAATAAATATTGTTAAACATACACACACTATCTATCTATCTCTTTCTCACTCTCTCACACTCACTCTAAATTTTTAAAATAAGTGTACTTACTGTTTGAAGTCAGGAGATCTCTGCATCCTCCTGCCTTCTGCCTTCAGCCTGTCATCTTATCTCCCACACTGATTGCTGACAGGCTCCGAGTCACTACAGGACATAGGAGGCGTGTTCACAATGCCTCCTATCTCCTGTCTGCTGCTAGTACGTTTGATGTCTTCACACAAGCGTGAAGATGTCAAACGTGATGAATGGGAATTAGGCATTCATGAACTCGGAAGTCCCTCTTTTGGCTGTCTGAGTGACTGCCACTGGAGGTGTTCCTAGGTTCTAATGTAAACACTGTATTTTCTGAGAAAATACAGTGTTTAGATGAGAGAGGCTGCAGGGAGCTATAGTTCTCACCTGAACAACTTCATTAAGGCGAAGTTGTTCAGGTGACTATAGTGTCCCTTTAACCCCTTAAGGACACATGACATGTGTGACATGTCATGATTCCCTTTTATTTCAGAAGTTTGGTCCTGAAGGGGTTAATATGTAAAGCATTATTATATTGTTTGTTGTTTATTTTATAGTCACATTACTTCATTTATTTTGTTAGAGATTGTTGCAGAACATCCTAATTGAGCTTTATTTATCACATTACTGCAGAATAATCGGATAATCAGTGGCTTTTTTTAGTGTGCGTGAGTTTTTTTTTGTTTTTTAATCCCTTTTTAAATAATAATTTAAAAAAAAAAAGCTTTTACTTTGGGACCTATCCATCTTTTTTTCTTTAGATTAATTTTACTGTAGTGCATTCCATTTACGCATATATAAGCATTTGAGCTTCCCCTCCCCCCCTCCTTTTTCTGATGTTGTTACACCAACTAAATCAAGCTTTTCTGAGACCATCTCTCTTCATTTAAATTTAAACTCTTTATCTGTTTTTCTTTCTTTTTCATTAGACCTCTCTCTTATCTTTGTCTTGCTTTGTGTGTTTAGATATATTTTTTTCTCATCTGATCTATGTCTCTCTTTCCTGTTTTTTCTCTTTTGTAATATTGTCTGTTTCTCTCTCTTTTTTTTTTTTTTTTTCTCTCCTTCGGTTATTCCTGTATCTATCACCACTTAATCTTTGTTTCTCTATTATCATTATCATTATTATTCCCAGTTAAATCACCTACACCTTTCATGAGACCATCTCTTACCTACACATTATGTCAAGTGCCTGTAGAATCAGGATTCTCATGTGCAAACCCCCCTGCCCCATATTTCTGTTTGAATCTTTGATTATAGTGAAGGTATACAGTTGTGTTTAAATATAATTGTAATAATAGTTTAAATAGGGTATCCCCCTGTGGCGGGATTAGGGGCATGAATAGAGGTCGGATTATTGTTAGGATTAAGGGTAGGGTTTAAGGGTTCAATTAGTGGCAGGATTAGACGAACAGGTATACATGTGGGTTGTCTTAATAGAGACCAGCAGCCGATTACAAATATATGGAGTTTGCAGTTGTGGGGCACACATGGTCTGTGAATTTGCCAAAAATAAACATGTGGAAAGAAAACACTCAAAAAAGTAAACTACATTATTTGATATAGGTTTATGATAACTTTTTTAAACGAACAGTTTCAAAATGCTCTTAGTTATATAGTCTAGGGCCATGGTACCCAACACGGTCCTCAAGTACCCCCTAAGAGTCCCGGATCTAGGGATTACCCAGTTGTGTCTAAGGTGAAAAATAAAAAAACCACTTTAGGCACAACAGGGTGAACCCTAAGTCCTGGATGGTAGGGGATACTTGAGTACTGGGCAGCCTGCCCAGATATTACAATTTTTGTAGTAGTCAAAGAATTGAAAATGCTACACAAAAGTATATATTTGTTGAAAGTACATCCCCTAGACCAGGGGTTCAATAACAATAACACACTCTGCCGTTGGGGAGGAAGGACAACACACTTCTCTCCCTGTAATGCATACTGCCACTGAGGAGAGGGACCGACTGTCACTCCTAACATCTCCATCTGGGGTTGGAGATCTGGGCAGGCTGCCCAGTCCTCAAGTATCCCCTACCATCTAGAATTACCCTGTTGTGTCTAAAGTGTTTTTTTTTTCTACCTTCTATTATATTAGTTCATCATATTATTATATAGAACATTTTATTCTTTTTCTCTTTATCCTTCTCTCTTCTCTCTCCTTCCTTTTCTCCTCTCCTTCTTGATACATAAACTTGAACGTTACAAAGTACACTAATTCATGGCGTTGAAAGTACTAGCATACGTAGCATCTAATCTGTCCAAATCTTGCAGGTGTTAGTACAAAACACAATACTACAATAAGAACATAAAAAAAAGATACAAATTTCTCTTGATCGAAGGAAGCTGAGAGGAGAGGGGGGGATGACAATGTGCCTTCTCTAGACTTTCCTTAGATTTATGTGTTCTTACATTATACAGTGTTTATTAAACTTATAATGGTTTTTAGGATGAATCAATATCTGTTTTTTGTTATTAAATGTCAGAATATATTTTTCTATATTTATTCGATGGTTTAGTTGATGCCTAATCAGGCAGTCTGGTATGAACAAACTTT
The DNA here is from genome assembly GCF_036172605.1 of Pelobates fuscus. Taxonomy (NCBI): domain Eukaryota; kingdom Metazoa; phylum Chordata; class Amphibia; order Anura; family Pelobatidae; genus Pelobates; species Pelobates fuscus. The sequence goes on along the minus strand of NC_086321.1, from coordinate 213,837,112 downwards.
TCCAGTTCCAGCTATGATTAGCTTAACAGCTGTCAACACATGGAGTAACAAGATCAAATCTTTTTTTTTAATATTGGGTATGTTAATATGTAATAGCATCAGTTCTGGTTTTAGGAGCATTGTGCTCTTCAGGATTTGTTTATTTTCTTTTCCCCCCATGTCGTGCCATAATACTTTAATGGTCGGCACTCCCACCATATATGTAAGAAATCTGCCTCTCTTGTCCCGCATCTCCAACATTCAGAAGGATGAGTATGGAATAATGTGACAAACTCCCCTTTTCAAGTGAGTTGCCACAAGTTCCCAGAGGAGTCTGCTTGTCAGCCTCCTGCCCACAGACTATGGACCTTGTAAAATGTGATATAAAAGTCTCTGTTCGTATATTTGGACTATATGGTTCGGGAAACGAACAGCCGCACGAACCGGAGACCACCCTGGAGCTTGTTAAGCCTAATTGCTACTTTGTAACTATTTCCATCTAAGTGTTCGTCTGGGTAGCCGCAATTCCTATGGACGACCACGAGGTGGCGGCCATCTTGTTCGAATGAACACAGGCAGCGGTGTTTGGTCGTCGAGTTCATAGAACTGTTTTCGGATACTGAAACTCCCGAACACCGCTGGACTTCCATGATCGCCTGCGTTCGGTTCGACAACACTTAGAAAGACACTGTTAAGTAGAAACATTCCCACGAACAAGCTCCAGGGTAAAACTATTGACTATCTTCGGTAGTTTGTTCGTTGTTAAACTACCGAGTTAGACCGACTGCAAGCCCTGATTCTCTGGAACTGTTTTGGGCATAGGACCGTGCAGTCGGTCAAACAAATGACTTCCAGGAAATTCCTGAACCACTTTACTGATCTGGGTGATTTTTGGATATGTTGGTCACCCAGCTCAGGGCTATCAGGAGATGTAACTTTTGTGGGGTGTTTATTTATTTTTAAGGTACTTTTTTTTTACCAGAACAAATTCAATAAGTTGTGGTTGTTCTGGTGACTATAGTGTCCCTTTAACATTAATAAGTTAGTGGAAATATTCTAAATGTGCTTGTTCGTTAGGAAATTGTAACTTTTTTTTTTTTTTTTTTTTTTTTAGATAAGGTCGGACTTTTAAGCAGTCAAAAAAAATCTTTATTCAGAAATCGTGATGTCATTTTAAGGTCATCAAAGGTTCTTATTTTTCCTGCAGAAATTAAATCTGCAACTGTTTTAATACCTTTCTCAGACCAAGAGTATAAATTGATATCTGGCAATAAATCATTTAGTAATTCTATTCTGAGATGGAAGAATTTCTTCCTTCATATCTAGCTTCCGTTTAATTTCATACCAGTTTTTTTTAAATGTGATTTAAAGCAAAGTCTTCATTATAAAAATGCAATTTTCTGATTTCTTGGTTAGATAACCAGAAAATTGCAGAAACATTTTGAAACAAATCTATTCTCTTAATTTCTAGTTTATACCAGCTTTCTTCTTGGGATGATATTTGGAGGGTACATATTGTGTGTATTAAGAGAGTGGCCTGGCCCGGTCTCATCAGGGATGGGATCCCTAGACCTCCATCTTCTATTTTCTTTGACAAACTTTTAGCGCTAATCCTAGATCTTTTCTTTGACCAGATAAACTTTGCGAAGGAAGATTGTGATAGATTAATCCTATTTGTAGGAATATTACTTGGAATTAGAATCAATATATATGTTAGCTTTAAAAAATAAGTCTTGATGGTAATAATCTTACCCCACCATGGAATTTCATTTTTTTGGCCAGATTTTTTACTTTATATTTATTTCTCTTATCAATGGGAGCAAGTTAATTTCCATCCAATTTTGTGTATTTGCTGAAATTTTCAGACCTAGATAAGAAAAATGTTCCATTGCCCAGAGAAATTTGAAGTTGGTTGTAATCTCTGTTTTCATTTGAGCTGTTCAAAAAAAAAAAAAAGGGGCCATTGTCTTAGAGATGTTTCATTTATAATTTGAGAAACGACTATATATCCGTATTACTTTCATTAACTCGTTACTTGAGTTTACAGGGTCCTTCATCACGATGAATACATCATCTACATACAGTTTTATTTTTATCTCCGTATGGTCATTGAAACCTTTTATTTTGTTGTTATTTCTTATCTCCATTGCCAATACTTCGATAGTCATGACGTATAAAAGCGGAGAAAGCAGACAGCCTTGTCTGGTACCATTTTTTGTGTGTAAATTAATTAGAAAGGATACCCTGACCTATTACTTTTCCTGTAGGATTCGAAAATAGAGCCATAATGGCCTGATAGATCCTTCCTGACAAGCCAAAAGCCTTTAGAGTGTTTGAAAATAATTCCCAGCTAACCCTGTCAAATACTTTTCTGGTAAATCACTAACAGATCAATTTGATTGGTCAAATTTTGGTTTAATATTACCAAATAAAACTGATTTTTGCACATGAGCATGTTTTATATCTTATTTTAGGACCCACTGATATTGGGGTAAATTGACACAGCTTAAACATGGTATGACTAAATCCCAATGTTTGTTTGCTGAGGTAGGTGATCTCAAGTAGCCTTGTTAGATTTTATACTCTAATTTTGTGCATGCTTTCTTTTTCTTTGTGTGTATTTTGCAACCACATTTTTAACTAGTTTTAAAACTGGAAAATGTGAGTCCGTTTTTAAATGACATTACTTAAGTGCAAAGCAACACTATTTGTTAGATGTGCAGAATTATGACCATAATAAAAGTAGTGTGGGGTGGAATGAGAGATTGATATCTGCTAAATAGTTTTTGTTTGTTTTTTGGTATATCACTTATTGAGGATTTAAATTAGTCCTTCAGAGAGTTTGACATTCAACTCTATATTAATTTTAGAAGTCCTAAATGGAACCTGCTCAACAAACATAAAAAGTTTAGGCACTGTAACGGCATCATCTCATTGAAGCAGTTATAGTGTCTGATGTTCCTGCTGGCACCATACTTCTATTCAGCGTAAAAACATTTTTAATGTTTAATAAGCACTAAACGATAGTTCCCAACAGCCCATCTCCTCTGTGCTGCTTGGACTAATAAGAAAGCATTCGCCTGAGTAACAATGGGCGACTGTGATTAGCTGAGAGTGCCAGCTTACTGCTTTTAGCCTATCACGGGGCTCACTGCTGTTATAAATTGGTTTGGCCAAAAAGAAGTGTGTAAACTCTACTTATTCCTCCAGTAGGGGGCAGGCTCTAGGTGGCTAGGGAACCTCATTCAGTGTTAATCTGCACTAAATGGTTTAATGTTGAATGAAGGTACAGTGCCAGGGGACTCTTGGCACTAGAATCAATTCAGTGAGATAAAATGCTTATAGTACCTACAGTGTCACTTAACAATGCATTAGTGGATAATAGTGTTTTTAACTAAAATGTCTCCAATTTAGTGCTTTTTCTTTAATTTCCTCCCAGATGTGGATAAACACACAAGAACTGTGACTCTTTTTCTGTTCTTTTTTTATTTTACTCTTTCAGTAACACAGTTTCTGGCAAAGTCCTTATTTGACATGTTTCAAGCACTCCGTTTCAGATATTTCAATATCTTTTTGTTTCTGTTCATCTTTATTACCTTGTAGTTAAAATGGTTTAAATAGTGTCTTCTTTTTTCCCACCTAAATTCTATTTTTCATGGAAATATAAATGTCAGAAATGACTGGCAAATTTAGAGTGGCAAACAGAACAATTTTCAGTGAAAAAAAAGTGGCATTAAACAATACTGAACAAAATGGCATGCATTCTTAAAATGATGGTTGGGGTGCAGAAGAAGCAACTGATGGAGGGGGGAAAAAACAACTAAAATGCTAGTTGATACATTTTGACAAAAACATAGGGTCTTCCCTATAGGCACAATATTAAACATGCTTTGCCTAATTATTTCTGTCCTTTTGTGACTAACATAAGATGGTTATTCTTTCATTATTTATTTATCTTGGAAAGGTGTCCAGTATTTTTTATAAAATTGCATTCTTTCTTGATATTTGTTCAGTTGCAGTAAATTCAACAAATATGTGTTTATATATTTCAGTACAAGTGGTTCAAATCTCCATCTTCAAAGGATGGATCAAAAGTCCTACAGAAATGTAGATCCACTAATGTAAGGCATGGATGGAAAGGAAGAAACACTCTCCGTATTGGTACAGTTGTCTATTTTATTTAGTTTTATTCTTAAAAAAATAAATAAAAAAATGTGGGATTTAAAATGGAATGTCTGTAATAAGTCAATTATCATACTCTTTAAAGAGTGCAATCTCATTCTGAAATATCAAACACTACTTGTACAATTCAGGAGTTGTATTTAATAACCGTTTACTAAACGTAAATAATGGAGCATCTCTTGATCTCATTTAGACGAACACTAGTATCACCATAACAACTTAAAGAGAAACTACAGTGCTAGGAAAACAAGGTTGTTTTTCTAGCACTATAGCTTTCTATTGTGCCCCTCACCCGTGATGCAGAAGCAGTTAAAAACGCTGACTCTGCTCCTCGGTCAACACTGAGATCTCATTAGATCTTTCCTCATAGGAAAACATTGTATAATGCTTTCCTATGGGGTTTTGGGTGATGCTGGATGTCCTTGTGCAAAGCGTGAGAACGTCCATTGTCAGGTGAGCAAAAGTGGCTCAACCGCCTGGAAGTCCCTCTAGTGGCTGTCGAATACTGCAATAATTACAATTGCAGGGCTAAGAGGACCAAGACAGTGCACCCAGACCACTTGACACAGTGTCCCTTTAAGTTCATTTAAGTTATTATGAGGAGTGCCCAGACACTGTCTTACTTAGAGGGGTTAAAGTAAACATCTACTGTAAATTTAAACTAAATCGACCCCAAATACATTGAATGCATCATATGTATCATAGAGATACATGATGTATTTAATTTAAAATACTGAAATTTACTCACCATACCCAATCTTTTTGGGTGTTAGTTTTCATGTAGCACACACCTCTGATCTATCTCTGCTCTATTTTGATTTGCCCTGGGGCAAGCAGGGCAAAGCTCTTCAGTGACGTTGACATGCTGGCCTCGATTGCCATTGTGCAGGCGTCTGAATGGAGTGACATCTGTTACTCCGTTCCTATACTCCCTAGTCCACTATAGCAGTGCTGGTTAGGGAGATTCCATAGCAGCTGAAATTTATGCACTATGGTTGCTATACTTGAGAAAACGGAAGAACCTGCTATTGTTAAAAAAAAAAAATTCTCAAAAACTATACATTTGCTAGCAAAACCGCTAGCACAATGTATACCCAGAAATAGAACTGAAAGCAGCACAGTCATCCCCCCAGAATTATGAGTATTTCATATAGATAGAATCTTTATGAAATACTCCTATTGGCTTTGTTGGAATTTCACTGAAATTCCAATCCAGTCAAGAGATATACATAGACAAAGTAGGGACTACTTTTGTCTCTGTATTTCTCCTCTGCTTGACTCTTCTTGACACAAGACGGAGCCTAAGTCTCCATCTCTGCAGCCGTCACCAGTGACGGCTGCATGGAATTGGCTAGGTATATGGAGGATCCCACATTGTCGCGGGATCCCCCATAGATCTCAATGTGCTGTACTCTCGCACATTAATGAGAGTACAGCAGTGACATCCATGCCGGGAAGGACCAAGATGGCGGTGCCCGTGAAGGACAGGTTCAAGTAAGTAAATTCACCTTTACCTGCCCCCTCCGCCACCAGACCATCAACATCGATGTCACCGCCGGGGGACCTTGCAAATTTGGCAAAGTCCCCAAATGGTGACCATGCCAATTGAAATAAAGCAAAGAAAGGGGAGTGATCTAGAAATTATGAGCTGATATAGAGGGGAAAAAGGGGGGAACTGTACATGAAGGAAGAAGCTAAAATTAGGAAGGTGAGCAAAAGGGTAAATGACAATGAGGCTTTCTTCTAGTCTGTTACTTGATTTCCTGAAGAAGAGTGGACACCATGGCTTAATAACATTCACCATCAGCATGGTACAGACTGTTAGTGTGTAGTTGTTTGCTTGACATGGACTTCACTTGTTCTTTAAAAAAATAAATTTTATGTTTTCTTGGTTTTTGTTAGATGCTCACACTTTGATCAATGGATTGGTGGCTGCATGCAGTTTATTTTTTTTTCTTGTGTGTTGTATTTACATGTTTTGCTTATTTGCATTGTTGCTACAGTTATTTGGCGGTATTCAGGTAAGGAGAATAAGCCATACAGTATATACAAACTTGTTTCATTGAAACCCATCTACATCTGTGTTTTCAGAATTAATTTGTATTTATTAATAAATACATTTTATTTAAAAAAACAAAAAAAAAACATTTTCTTTCAATTAGCTGTGACAAGGATCCATGTGTAATTTTTTTACATAATTTCTTAAAACAATATTTAAAGTGAACCTGTAAAGGAAAAGTGACTTTGCCTAAATCACCACCAAATACATTGAATGCATCATACATCATAGAGATACATGATGTATTTAATGCAAAATAATCAGATTTACCCACCATACCTCGTTTCAACACCACCATTTTCTCATCTTCATGGGTGTTACTCTTAACACCCAAGTAACACCCACCTAGGGTTCGTCGTCCCCCCCGTCTCCAATCTTAATTGATTTTGCGTGCTTGGGAACGCTTTTCTGAGCACGGCAAACATCCCCAGTGACGCCGACACACTGACCTCTTTGCCAGCACGAATGGAGTGATGTTCATCATTCTGTTTCTCTACTCACAAGACAGCATTAGTTGCGCTAGCAAAGGAGTTACCATAGCAATCACAGCACATACCTTGTTGTTTTTATGTACATTTTAAAGGAATTTACAAAGGCACACACTATACAATTACTTGTATGGCTAGTGAGGGGGATATTACTTTTCTCTGTCATGTATTTCAATAAAAAGGTGCTAGGGGTGAGCTAAGAGTTATTGACATGTAGATGTAGGATCTTGTGACCTACCTATGGGTTTGGCTAAATTAGCTCGTCTTCATCCCCTTGTCATAGGACTGCAGATGTTTGTGGATCATATTCCCAATAATACTTTAGGTAGTCATAATCTAATGTTGGTAGTGCATATGTTTATGGAACACATTTTCACTGACGCTTTAGACTGGCTGGCATCATGAGAAATTAAATATAAACAATGTATGAACTTTTACTGCACATGATTAAAAACTAGATTTTTCACGCTGTCCTGGCTTTGTGGGTTACCCATAACAATAGCAATTTATGGCATTGTACATCCCTAGATGACTGAGCATCACAAACATGCTATTCCTGGACTATAGACTGCCTTACCTAACCCTCTTCAGTACTGCTCCTCCCACTCCCACTCTCACCCTCCCTTCACAGTAATGTTTCCAACCCTCTCTCTCACAATTTTAATACCGCCTTCTTTGGCAGTTCTATAGAATTACAGAAAGGAGTGAATAGGTGGTAAAACATAAGCAAATAGGTGTGTAGACCCTGCCTTTAAATTCTCTTCTCCGCTCTCTCTCGGAGCCCCGAAAAATTCTCTCTCGTGACCTGACTGTTTAAGAAACCAAGTACATTATGAGTTTGGTGGCTAATTTGGGCATTTACATTTATACTGGGTCTCTATCAGGAGGATACTGTGGCTCCTTACTAACACTTCATTTAGTACTGCTCTAAATGTCTCAGGAATCGTTCCTTTCACGGCATGCAGTTTGATCTATTAAAGATCAACTTTAAAACCTCATCTGCCTGCTCATGACATGTCCATTTTAAGCTCTGTAACTTTGACTTGCTCCATCTTTATTAATTATATTTTTTTATGATCATTATATGCTTTTAAATCTCTTTGCAGGGCTTTCAACCAAAAAGCATTTAATTTCTACAACAACACTTAAGGAATTATATGATCCAGAACCAAAGCCCCCAGGAGTTAAAGGTTTCCTCCCATGGAGAACTGCAGAGAGAGCAAACAGGCGCAGGTTAAGTATTTGGCTTATTTGTTTCAGTAATGCATGCATACGTGATGTTACAATATATCTTCAAATACTGCTTGCTATGTGATACTATTGTCTAAAACTTCCCGTACATTCTTTCTTCCTTAGAGAAAAATCTCCAGATTGGTCTCCAAGCTCTCCATCACAGGTAAGACATTTCTCACACCAATATAAATGTAATATCTGTCTGCATTCCTATAAAAGGTACAATAAAGACTTTGGAAGTCCTCCTTGGGCACAGAACCGTGAGAAATCATGTTTCCACAACTATCACAGAGTTCCCGACTTGACATGCAAATGAGCACAGACATTGTGCTTCATACTGCATTCTGCATTTCTGCAGGTACCTAAGCACGGGTTATGATCCATAAAGCTTAGTGACAAGAAAGCACCCATGCACTGTAGAGTTCCAACCTTTTAGGGTCTCATCCTCGGGGTCTCACCAGCAGCATGGTGCTGTGTCTCGCTGGGGCGGATTTGGTTCTTATTCTGGGGAGGGGCACTGGTAGATTCAGGCACACTAACCACTGCAGGTGTCTGTAGTGGTTATGGAGCAAGGAGTGCCATGGCCCCCTCCAGAGTAAGTAGTCAAACAGTTTAAAAACAGTTTGGCAATTTACCTGTGGTCTGCCGGTATAGGGGCTGTAGTAGGGGTTAGGGCCTGTGGTTTTGCATAGGGGCTTTAGTGCGTATGTGAGGGGTGCAGTGTGTGTGTGTGTGTGTGTGTGTGTGTGTGTGTGTGTGTGCGCGCGCGTGTGTATGAGGGGCAGTGTGTGAATGTGTAGGGTGGCAGATTAATAAATGTATACTTTTTAAAATTAATTAAATTAAATCATTTTGTGTGTGAGGGGTGCAGTGTGTAATGTGTTGGGAGTACTGGGGTCTAGGGGTCAAAGTGAGTGTGTGAGTGTGTGTGTGTGTGTGTGTGTGTGTGTACATATATTTTTTCATTTATTTATTTAAAAAAATATTTAGACAATCCCTGATGATCCTGGTGGTGGGAGTAAACTCTAGCCTGCAGCTCTGCTAGAGTTCACTCTAGCAAGATTTGGAGTGTTGCCATGGTAACCACGACAAAGCTCCGAGATCGCGAGAAGACAACCCAGTGGAGCTGCACGTTACAGCATCCGGTTGCTCACTCCCTCCCCTCCCAACTTTCCAGCGAGGTGACTGTTGGCTGGCGAGGAAGATCTCTGATCCCCCCTCTGGTCCGTGAAGGCACATAGCTTGGTTAGCGCCAGCCTTGAATGAACCGGCAGGTGAGAGGGAGAACAAGACCCAACTGCCTCAACCTCCCCCATCCCTGGTCTGCCACTGGTGTTTGGTCTGGTTGAAAGTTATCTATCTACATAGGACATGCTAAACATTAGTCCTGTGGTATCTTTTGACTTTGCAAGCCTTGGTGCAGATCTTCTAGGAGGAAGAATAACGTGATACTAGAATTTATTATTATTAGGATTCGCATTCTTACATAGCATCAACATATTCCCTAGCACTTTACAATTATAGTATAAGGGGCTATTTACAGGTAAAGAAGGCCCTACTCAAACAAGCGTACAATCTTTAAGGATTTAAGATAGGTGGATATACGTTGTAAGGTGGTCTGACGAGACTTTTAACCTAGGTGTCCCAGTTCCAAGACTGTAGCCAGCTATGAACTGATCTCCATGAATCTCCATAGCCCTGAATTGTTAACATTTTTAATTTAACAGATTAACTTGGATATATTAATACAGGATGTATTAGAATATTCAGAATGATAAATTATAAAGTTGATCCAGGTGGAACAAAAGGGAGTGTTGTCTCACCCTAAGGGGATATCCTAGGGATAAACAAGATGTTTAGGCCACTCCCCCTGCACCTCCCAGATCAAAAGAAAAGTCACCTAAATAGTGCTTCCAATTAGGCGATAACCCTGGAGCTAAATTATTGACAATGAGAACAAAAATCCCAGCTGTATACCTTTATGCTGCCACTCTACCTGGTCACATCTCTGCTATCTGATTGGCTTATGGGCCGTCTGATTATCGGATCATTCACACATGGCTAATTGAGAGCTGGGTGTTTTAAACTAACTCAGAGGATACCTATGGCCGCTCTTCTCCTGATGACGGCGTCTTAGCATGCTGAAATGCGCACCAAGCTATTTTATTCTCAATTTGCACTTGGGTAGCACTATGCACGTTTGAATTTTTGTTTTGAGTGGTCAGGGTTACTGGTTCAGGTAGGCATTAGCTCTGTGCGGTGCCAATGTATATAGGGACAGTGAGAGATTTTTATTAATGGGGAATTTGTAGTACCTTTATCTTTTGCAACCTACTGGTTCCCTCTCTGGCGTTTTGGGACACAGTGTACTTCTACCTCTTTGTAAATACCCTCTTCCCTACCTGTCCAGAGGTGGACACCACCCACCTCTTATACCACTGTTTTAATACTGTTTATAATTTCTTTTTAAGTGGACCATTATGTTTTGTATAATGGAGAATAAAGTTTAAGTTTTTTTTCCCTTCAGATTAGAGGCAGTGCTTATACCACAGGGTACACTGTACACTAACAATGAGAACAAAAATGCCAATGTCACCCAAAACTGTGGGATACACTGGGAGGAAGCACAAAAGTATTATAAGTGGCCAAAAAACATAAATTTTACTTACCGTAAATTTCTTTTTCCTGAAGATTAGAGGCAGTGCTTATACCACAGGGATATCCAATCTGGAGGGAAAAAACAGGCAGGCAAATCTCCAAACATTTAAACCCTCCCCTAATTACCTCCTTTCCCATAAGTAGCAGCTCCTCCTGATCATACCCAGTTCTTTGCCTGCCTCCGGCAGGGGAGGTTAGACAGGAGGTTCTCCAGGAAGCAGGTGAGAAGGGCTGAGGCTCTGGGGGCACTGCTTCCTTCATGTCCGGGTAAGTAGCCTTTAACACGCCGGACGGCGTGGTCCCTCAAGTTTTATGTTGCCGTCTAATGCCGTGCCAGGTGCCGGTCTGACGAAGGACGCAGGCGTGCGTCGGCTGGGAAGTCCTGCGGTGGAACGCACACACAGGTTGCGTTGCGTTCCACTAGGGAGTCGCGGAGCGCTATGCACATGCGCAATGCGAACCTTGATTCAGGCGCCAAATTTGAACTGGGCGTTCTCTTTGGTTTCAGGACTTATATGAGCATTTACCAGCAGCAACCTCTGTTTGCCAGGAGCTCTCAGATCGGTTGTAAAGAGTGTTATCTCACCTGCCCTCCAACACACTCTCAGGCCATTTAAGGTAAGACTGATTAAGTTTTTAATTAAATGGGTCCTAGCCTGAATCGATAAGGAGAAAAATTTGATTGTTTTCCCTTTTTTGTTTTCTCTTTTCAGTATGTCTAATCCGGAAAATTTGGATAAAGTTGCTGAAAAGGGGAAATGTTCATCTAAAGCCAAGCATTTAATCTGCTCTGTGTGTAGCCAACCTATGCCAGATGGTTATAAAAAGAAACTTTGCTCAGTGTGTTCTAAAGAAGCTTCAGAGGAAGCAAAAAGAACAGAAATGTCTACTTTCCTCAGCTGGTTGCAACATAGTATGCAGCAAACATTTGTGGATATGCAGTCGGCTGCATTACAGTCAGTCCAGGCCTCGGTTGCCCAAGATTTGCAAGTTGTAAAACATGCTAAGAAAAGACTGAGATCTTGGGAAGCTTCTGATACTAGTTCAGTAACTAGTGGTTCTGAGTATGAGGAAATTTCAGGTGGTGATTCTTCAGATGAGGAGTTTGCCTTCCCAGATGAAGCAATTGGGAAATTGATTAAAGAAGTGCAGTGCATTTTTGGAATTGAGGAAACAGGGAAAAAGTCCAAAGTGTTTCCTTTTCTCCCACAGATTAAGGAATTGATTTTAAAAGAGTGGAAATTCCCTAGTCACAAGCCGTTTCTGTCTAGACATTTTAAAACTCTTTTTTTCCTTAGCATCGGAACAAGACTGTAAGCTGGATACGGTCCCTGTAGTGGACGTTCCTATTGCTCAAATCTCTAAGAAAACTACTTTACCGATTGGAGACACAAGCGGGCTCAAGGATGTCATGGACAAACGCATTGACTCCTCCTTAAAAAAGTTGTTCATATCTTCTGCAGCCCAAGCTAAAGCTTTGATTACGGGGTCATCTGTTGCCAAGGCCCAAAGACTTTGGTTGGAAGAACTAGAAAAAGTTTATACGGGAGAAACTAAGGAAGACCCGGTAAAGCTATTAAAGAATATCAGGATGGCATCTGATTTTTTGGTAGATGCGTCTGCAGAAAGCCTAAAAATTTCGGCCAAGAGTATAGGTACTTCAACAGTCGCCAGAAGAGCGCTTTGGCTCAAAAATTGGTCAGCAGATACAGCATCTAAGAATTCACTGTGTGACCTATCCTTTGAACCAGGAAGACTTTTTGGTTCAAAACTGGATGAATTGTTAAAACAGATGAAGGAAGGAAGGAAAGCTTTACCAGAATCATTTAAGAAGCAGTTTAGAAGACGTAAAGCGGAGTCGCTTCCCTCATTTAGAAGTTCCTTTCGTAGAAACTATTTCAGGGGTCAGCATAAAAAAGCCTTTGATTATAGGAAGAAGGAAAGATTTTCTGTCAGAAGAAATAAAAAGTTATGACGCCAGGCCTGTGGGTGGAAGGCTGAGTCACTTCCTAGAGCACTGGAAAGGAACAACATCAGATCGCTGGGTTCTCACAGTGATAAAACACGGATACGCTCTAGAATTATCACAAGCCCCAATGGAAATGTTTCTATGTTCCGAGGTTCATTCTCTAGAGATGGAACTCTCTCTGATGCGAGAAGTATCGACTCTATTACTGAAAAGAGTGGTGGAAGAAGTTCCTCTCAAGGAAAGTTTTCGGGGCACCTATTCAAGACTTTTCTTGGTTCCAAAGCCAGATGGTTCGTTCAGACCCATTTTAGATCTAAAAGCCGTAAACAGGTGGATTATCAAAAAGAAGTTCCTCATGGAAACAATAAAGTCCGCTACTCTGCTTATTCATCCAAAAAGTTGGTTTGCGTCCCTGGATTTAAAAGATGCCTATCTTCATGTGCCCATAGCAGAATCCAGCAAAAGTCTTCTAAGGTTCGCTGTGTGCTGCCGATCAGTAATCAAACATTACCAGTTCAGAGCATTACCTTTCGGCCTGTCATCAGCACCCAGGGTATTCACAAAGCTGCTAGTAGTCGTTTCAGCCTTTCTAAGAGGTATGGGCATCTCTGTCATTCCGTATTTGGACGACTGGCTGTTGATTGCAGAGTCCCAAGGTCAACTACAGCTAGACCTGGGGACAGCGATAGAATCGCTAGAAAAGCATGGCTGGCTAATAAATTTCAACAAATCGGAACTAGTGCCAGTTCAAAGGATCCAGTTCCTGGGTCTGATTTTGGATTCTATCGCAATGAAGATATTCCTGCCAGAAGAGAAGAAACTAAAAATCAAGCGATTAATTCGGAATCTCAGAAGAAAAATTGTGTTTTCAATCAGAGAAGCCATGGGCTTACTGGGTCTGTTTACAGCCTCAATCCCGGCAGTCGGTTGGGCAAAATCCAGAATGAGACCTCTACAAAGAAACATTCTGCAAGTCTGGAATCGACAGGAACTCGGCCTGGATGGGCTTATGAGGTTCAACAAGCTAACTTTGAGAAGTCTGCAGTGGTGGACATCTTCTCGATTCCTGCACGAGGGTCTGTCATTCCGGATGAAGTCCTTCACTATAATTACGACAGACGCCTCTGCCCTGGGCTGGGGGGCCCATCTGGGAGACATCAAGAAGCAGGGGTCCTGGCAAGAGAAGGATATGAAAAATTCCTCGAACTTCAGGGAATTAAAGGCCGTGTGGATGGCACTCTTGGCATTTCAGATGCTTATCAAAGATCGACATATTCAAATCCGCTCAGACAATCGAACGACAGTGGCATATTTGAACAGACAGGGAGGTACGAGATCAACAAAGTTAGAAAGCCTTTGTTCAATGATCATGCTGTGGTCAGAAGTGCACCTGATGTCAATTTCAGCAGTTCACATTTCAGGGAAATTCAATGTGGTGGCAGATGCCCTGAGCAGGCATCATTTGAAACAAGCAGATTGGTCCCTGTCATGCAGAACTTTCAAGTTCATCACAGACCGCTTCAGTGTTCCGGAGATAGATCTGATGGCTTCCAGAATGAACAGGAAGACAGGACGTTTTGCATCCCTAAATCCAACAGACAGGCCGGATATCATAGATGCCCTGTCAGTTCCATGGAAGTTCAACCTGGCTTATGCCTTTCCGCCAGTAGTGCTTATTCCCAGAATACTTCAAAAAGTAAGACTGGAAAGTGTACGTATTATCCTTATCCTTCCATGGTGGCCAAGAAGAAGTTGGTTCTCGGTTCTCCTGAATTTTCCAGGGGCCACATTTTGGAAGCTCCCACTTTCAAGAGAAATACTAGAGGACGCCATGGTGCCTCTGCCGACCCTTCGAAGATTCCATTTGACGGCCTGGTTTCTGAACGCCAGATTCTAGAGAGCAACGGTCTGGATACTGAAGTGATAAAGATCCTGTTGGCAACTAACAAGGAATCTACTTCAAAGATCTACGCTAGAATTTGGAAGATATTCTGTCAGTGGTGTTGTAGATTTAAAGTCAACCCTGTTTCCGCATCCATCCAGAAGATTCTAAGTTTCCTTCAGATGGGATTTGCTAAAGGTCTTAAACCTGCTTCATTGAAATTGCAGGTTTCTGCTATCAGTTTCTTCTCCCTCAGATGCTTGGCCTCTAATATTCTGATTTCGAGGTTCTTCAGAGCTCTAACTCGTTTGGTGCCCTATGTTAGGGAAACCTATCCTCCCTGGGATCTTAACTTGGTTCTTTCAGCGCTTTGTGAGCCGCCCTTTGAACCATTGGAGGAAGCTTCCCTGAAGATTATTTCGTTAAAAACTGTCTTTTTGGTGGCTATTACATCAGCTAAAAGAATTTGTGAGATTCAAGCTCTTCGGGCGAATTTTCCTTTTTTAGTTTTCCATCAGGACAAGGTGGTTCTAAAGCTCGATCCTTCTTTTATACCTAAAGTTTTTTCGGTCTCGAACGTCAACCAGGAAGTGGTCTTACCGACTTTTTGTCAGAATCCATCTAATGCCTTGGAAAGCAAATTTCACTGCCTAGACGTAAAGAGATGTCTTTTACAATACCTAAAATCTACGGAATCCTTCAGGAAGGATAATAGTCTTTTTGTCCTATTCAGAGGCACTAGGAAAGGCATGAAGGTTTCGAAGAGTTCTCTGGCTAGATGGCTGAAGGATTGTATTCTGTTGGCTTATTCCAAGAATGGCATGGAACATCCAGGCCCTATAAAGGCCCACTCTACAAGAGCGGTTTCGACGTCTTGGGCTCTCCGAGCAGCTGCATCTCCCTCTCAGATTTGTTCGGCTGCTACTTGGTCCTCTCTCCATACTTTCTCAAGACACTACAAGTTGGAGGATGCTGCTTTTGGGCGCAAGGTGCTTCAAGCTGTAGTGAAATGAACCCGCCCTCAGGATCTGCTTTATTATATCCCTGTGGTATAAGCACTGCCTCTAATCTGAAGGGAAAAACATAAATTTTACTTACCGTAAATTTCTTTTTCCTGAAGATTAGAGGCAGTGCTACATTCCCGCCCCTTTTTTCTAATAAACTCAGTAATTTTGCAGCTATTTGGCTTATGTATTTTCTGGGTATGATCAGGAGGAGCTGCTACTTATGGGAAAGGAGGTAATTAGGGGAGGGTTTAAATGTTTGGAGATTTGCCTGCCTGTTTTTTCCCTCCAGATTGGATATCCCTGTGGTATAAGCACTGCCTCTAATCTTCAGGAAAAAGAAATTTACGGTAAGTAAAATTTATGTTTTTTGGCCACTTATAATACTTTTGTGCTTCCTCCCAGTGTATCCCACAGTTTTGGGTGACATTGGCATTTTTGTTCTCATTGTTAGTGTACAGTATTAAATATTTTATTATATATTTGACCCCCTTTTGCTATTTCCCCTAGGGGGCAGTGTTGCTTTACTTGATACACTAGTTATGGCACAATTGTATCCAATTTAACAGCAAACCAATGATTTTGGAAAGATTGTAAGGTACTGTTAACTAGAGCCAATTTCTCTGACTGGGCTCTGTAGGAAACGTTTTTTATGAGATAAAATATGGTGCATTTTGTTTTCCTGCCTATGTAATTTAGTTCTGTATATTGAAGAGCCTCTTAGTTAAAGTATTAACACGGACATAATGTAAAATTTATTTCAAAACTCTCTATTACCTAATTTATTTATTTTTAAGTCTAGTTCTGTTATATTTTTTTTTTTTTTTTTATAAATATTTTAAAAGTTTAATGCATTGTTATACTTTTCACTAGCATTTTACTGTTTGTTAGTGGAAGGGTCTTCATGGCAGACATAAATGCTTAACAATTCTCATAAACATAGGTTCTCATAAACATAGCTGGGAATATGTGTTTATTCTGTAGCCATCTACATGACTATATTTCCTGGTATGGACTAGGTGTTAACATAGGTACATCATGGCAATAATTGTCACTAAATGGAGGACACTTGCACATGAATTTGCCTAAATATCTTGGGAATGCTTATTCTGAAAATGCTAGCACAATCACTTATGTACTCAAGCTGAATTGCCTGCAATTCAAATTGAGAGCAAAGTGACTTTCAAAATTTAGGTTAAAGTGTGCTGATTATATAAGACTTGTGGCCATTGCTACTTACTTTTTACTTCTGTTCAATTCTGCCCAAGACAAACTGTCACACACATATAATTTATTTGGAAAAGTCATATATTATTTGATAACTGCCTTTCTGAATACTGATTTACTAGAAAAATGTCACTTAAAACGTAATCTCTCATTGTAGTGACAAGTGTTGTTACCGACTGATGTACCCTGTGCAGTAATAAAATGTTTACAGCAAAATAAGGGTGTTCATCATTGAGTACGTTGGGGTTAAGAGTTCATACTTTCACAATGTTTGGGATTGGACCTCTGACCCACTTCCAGCCATATCCTCTATCTTCAATCAAAGGTTGCCAGGTATACCCTTTTGTAGGCCCAAATGGTCCTTCATCTTCCCTATTAAGATCCCTACCTGTTTTGTGTAATTTTAGTAAGCTGGTAATCTAGCTGAAGACAACAATCGTGAAAACTATTTGTGTATATATCCAGTTATCACTAGAGCAAAAATATGTTGTTTTAATCACCATTGTTTAAGTTTGCATTTTTGTTAGGTAATTATTCAATCGTAACTTAAAGGATCACTAGAGGGTCAGGAACACAAATATGTATTCCTTACCCTATAGTGTTAAAACCACCATCCAGCCCCCCTGTGCTCCTCATGCCTCCCTAAATATAGCAAAATCTTACTTGAATTCAAGCCTGAAGCTGACGGTCTGCATGCTGTTTGCCTCAGAAAAACAAGCTGTCTGCTGACATCATCAGAATTGGTGGCCTGATCCAATCACTGTGATTCTTCATAGGATTGGCTGAGACTGACAAGGAGGCAGATCAGGGGCAGAGCCAGCACAATTCAAACACAGCCCTGGACAATCAGCATCTCCTCATAGTGTTGAATTGAATCAATTAATCTCTATGAGGAAAATTCAGTGTCTGCATGCAGGGGGTGGAGACACTGAATGTTTGGATGCATTTTAGGCAGCCATCACCCAGGAAGATTTCTAACAGCCATCTGAGGAGTGACCAGTGAAGCTATCACTAGGCTGTAATGTACACACTGCATTTTCTCTGAAAAGACCGTGTTTACAGCAAAAAGCCTGATTCTACTCACCAGAACAAAGTCAATAAGCTGTAGTTGTTCTGGTGACTATAGTGTCCCTTTAAATGTTTTAGTTTATTTGATGTAATTTAGATGTAATATATGGCTGTGTAAAAATATTTACTTTTTATGTAAAACGATACTCTCTATATGGAAGACACCCTTATAAAATGTGCTGCTGACAACCCAACAGTAGCCCAAGTGGCTTAGTTTTTAGTGGCATTGTGCTTCTAGAAACATAATGCCATCTTGGCTTTTGTCAAATAATGCTTAACTTTTGCATGTCATGAGATCCAAATCCTCGTGTTTCAGTGTTGTTAGGTTTAAAAATCCTACAATCTTGCATTAAATTCCTTGTTGTGATTATTTTTTTAACTTTTTTTTTATTTTTTTAATGGCTTTATTGATTTTGAATCCCTGGAAATGGAAATCTGTCATTCAGTAACAAGTGTCACCTCCAGCACAATCTAACCTTTATCCTCTTACACATCAGCAGTCTTTGACCGTTTATGATTCCTAGTTCTAGTAAAGGTGGTGATAGAAATTCCCTGCAACCAATATCGCTCCTGCCCCAAATAAAAAATATTACTATAGTACTTCAAAAGATTATTCATCAGCATTTTGTGTGTGTGTGTGTGTGTATGTGTGTATGTATATATATATATATATATATATATATATATATATGTATGTGTATATATATATATATTGTATATATATATGTGTGTGTATATATTATTTATTTATTATTTATTTATTTTTATAGGGAAAATATGTAAAAAAATAAATAAATTATTTTTTACTTTAGACCGGTACAGGAGTGCACATTTTGGTGAACAGTGACACTTCTGAAAGTGAAGAAGCAGATAGTTCTTTGGATGTTTCTGATTTGGCAGCAGTAGAATCCCTTCGGAAAAGTGACCCAAAACAACTCAAGCGTTTGCAGGTATGATGCAAATGGTGAACTGCTTTTACGTTCTAAATCATGAGTGTCCAACCTTTTGGCTTCCCCAGGCTTCATTAAGCGAAGAGGAATTGTCTGGGGCCGCACATAACATATATATTGTATTTAATTTATATAATAAAACGTCAAAAGTCCTTTTCTTAAAGGGATCCTATAGTGCCAGGAAAACAAACCTGTTTTCCTGGCACTATAGGTTTAATAGCTTAGCCCCTCCCTCACGCCCCCCCCCCCTCCCGCGGGGCTGATGGGGTAAAAAACCCTTCAGCCACCTACCTGAATCCAGCATCAATGTCCCTCAACGACATCAGCCGGCGGGGGAGACCTTATGCGCATGCACGGCAATGGCCGCACGTGCATTAGGCCTTCCCATAGTAAAGTATTATTCAATGCTTTTCTATAGGGAAAATCTGACGCTGGAGGTCTGTGAGGACGTCCAGCGTCAGATAAGAAACCAAAAGTTTGTTTGGATTCCGGAAGCGTCCCCAGTAGCTGTCTAGTAGACAGCCACTGAGGGCAGATTTAGTGCTGCAATATCAACATTGCAGTTCTCTAGAACTGCAATGTTTGCATTGCAGTCACAATTAGCTGAAGTTGTCTGGTGCCTACAGTGTCCCTTTAATGCTGATATTTCATTTGTTTAGTAGCGAACTCCCTTTTTTGTTACCCTTTTCTGGGATTGCCATATTTAAGGATACCAAATTAGGGAGCCATCTACTAAACACATGTATATAATTATACATTTAACCACAGACCAGTACATACACACAATCACATGCACACACATATTCGCAGGCCTATACAAACACAATCATAGACCCACAAACGCACACATACAAACACAGACCTATATACACAATCATATACAGTTGTGTTCGAAAGTTTGCATACCCTGGCAGAAATTGTGAAATTTTGGCTACTGAATTTGAAAATATGACTGATCTTGCAAAAAAAAATATTTTATTGAAGGATAGTGATCATATGAAGCCACTTATTTTCACATAGTTGTTTGGCTCCTTTTTAAATCCTAATGATAACAGAAGTCACCCAAATGGCCCTGATCAAAAGTTTACATACCCTGGAATGTTTGGCCTTCTTACAAACACACAAGGTGACACACACAGGTTAAAATGGCAATTAAATGTTAATTTTCCACACCTGTGGCTTTTTTACATTGAAAATAGTATCTGTGTATATCTGTGTAAATAGTCAGTGAGTTTGTTAGCTCTCATGTGGATGCACTGTGCAGGCTAGATACTGAGCCATGGGGAGTAGAAAAGAACTGTCAAAAGACCTGTGTAACAAGATAATGGAACTTGATAAAGATGGAAAATGATATAAAAAATATCCAAAGCCTTGAAAATGCCAGTCAGTACTGTTCAATCATGTATTAAGAAGTGGGAAATTCAGGGACATCTTGTTATCAAGCTAAGGTCGGGTAGACCAAAAAAGATTTCAGCCAGAACTGAACTTTATGGTCACAACACCATAAGTGCTATGTTTGGAGAGGGGTTAACAAGGCCTATAGTGATATCATCAGGGCCGTCTTTAATAACGATTGACCCTGGGCAAGCGTTTGCTTGGGCCCCCTGGGCCCTGCCGCCCTCGCCCCCCACTCCTTGGCATGCAATCACAGCATCCATCCCAACGCATTGGCGGATCTAAAGTAGAAATAATTTTATTGGGACCCCCAATTGCAAGGTTGGACTAAAGGTAGAACCCCCATCTGTTTTCCAAATCCAACAATACTTTGACAGCTGGGGCTCTACCAATTTCCCATGCTTATAGGGTTGTATTTAGCACTGAGCCATGTTTGTGTGTTTGAATGTAAACATGTGTTTGTATGGAGTATGTTTGTGTGAATGTGTTTGTATGTGGTACTGGAGTTTGAATGCAAGTGTGCATTTATGTGTGATGTTTGTTTTTGAATGTAGGGGTGTGTTTATATATAATTCTGGTGTTCAACACAGAGGTATGTTTGTAAGTAGTGTTGATGTTTCAATGCAGGAGTGTGTTTGTATGTAGTGTTGAAGTTTGAATGGAGGGGTGTATTTGTATTTAAAGTTGGTGCTCAGATGCACAGGTACACACTCTGACACACAAGCAGATACACAGATACATACACTGACTACATACAGATAAACAGGCACATACACTGACAGACATACTGACACACACAGATACATATACTGACACAGACACATACACTGGTAGACGTACTGACAGACACATATACAGACATACTGACACAAACACACAGACACATACACTGAGCAACATACTGACACACATACACTGACAGACATACTGACACCCACACACAGGCACATATACTGACACCCACATACACTGAGAGAAATACTGACACACACACACAGGCAAATACACTGACACACACAGACGGATATACTGACGCATGCACTGACAGACATACTGACACACACACACACACACTGACAGACAGACAGACATACTGACACACATGTAAATGTAAATTTTTAAACCCACCCTCCCGTTTCCTACCTTTTGCTGGAAGGTGGTTTCCCTGGGGTCCAGTGTGGTGCCTGAGGCTGATAGGAGTGAGGATCCTCCATCCTCACTGCAGCCTCCTCCTCCCTTCCTTGCAACTCCTGCCAAATTCCGTGCAGCTCCTCTCTTTATGGGAGGAAGTGACTTGCGGCTGTCACTTCCTCCCAGCCGGCTGCCGGAAAGCAAGGGGCCCAGTTGTGGTGTTAAAGGGCAACAGCGCCCGACCGGGCCCCTGCTGATACAAGCCCACCGGGTGGCCCTAAGTGCATGGGACACCCGGTGGGACTCAGAGGACGGGGGGGAAAAAGAAATCGATGAGGGCAGCGGGGCCTATGGGGCAGGTGCTTTGGGCCCTCCAGGAGAAACTGGGCCTGGGGCAGCTGCCCCGTTTGCCCCCTCGTTAACGAAGACCCTCTATATCATTCCCACAAGGAATCTTGTAAAAATTGATGGCAAGATGAATGCAGCATGTTATTAGAAAATGCTGGCAGGCAATTTGCATTCTTTTGCACCAATGCTGCACATGGGATGTTCTTGGACTTTGGCAATGACCCTACTCACCAGGCCAATTTGACCCTCCAGTGGTTACAGCAGAAAAAGGTGAAGGTTTTGGAGTGGCCTTTTAAACTGTGGTTATTTAATTTTTTTCTTTGTTGCCATGTTTTATTTTGTGATTGCGCCATTCTGTAATAACCTACAGTTGAATATGAATCCCATAAGAAATAAAATAACTGTGTTTTGCCTGCTCACTCATGTTTTCTTTAAAAATGGCACATATATTACTAATTCTTCAAGGGTATGCAAACTTTTGAACACAACTGTATACACACAGACATAAATTTTATTTAGACAGAGATAGTCAATTAACCTAGTGACAAGCTTGGTTATCATAATCCTTTTTTATTGTTGTATTTTTGTTTTTACTTCTATTGTATACTTGTAATGTTTGTACATTTCAGCTGTAGCTGTTTCATTGCTGGTACCTTGTTTAATCACTACATGCAAATATACATTGTCCTGTTTTAATTAGTATTTTGTTTCAGTTGGAAATGGAAAATAATCGACTAAGGCAAATTAGTCCACATAATTACTGCCATATGCACACAGAAATCACATTCATATGCACATTAAGTAATTAAGAGGTCCACCCAGCCTCCCTACCTTGCTCTGGGAAGGTTGGAGTGGATCCTCTCTTTGATGGGCAGTGGTTGCTGCTGTGATGGGAACACTGTGCTCTTCCTGTACAGGTCCCGCGCATGCCCCGTAGTTTTGCCAATGCCGGGATGATGTTTTATCCAAGCTGCTGGGTAACTGCGGGGCGCGCAAGGAAGGTGTGTACAAAGAGCACAGTAAGTAATAGGCTCCCTGTTTCCCTCGCTGCCCAGCAGTCCATACAGCAACTGGGCCGCATTACAAGAGATGCAGGGCCAAATGTATGCCGCGGGTTGGACACATCTGTTCTAGATTGAGGTACTTGCTACTCTGTTTAGGATTTTTTTCAAAGATCGCAAGATGCAAAGATTCACCATATTTAGTACCCAACTTATAGAGTTAATAAACCATTGTTCAGGACTTTTGCTAAGTTTCAAAATCTAAATATATTTTATTATTTATGGCATATGCTCTCTCATTTCAGAATTTATATATTTTTTACTTTTTTAATTAAAAGACTGAACTTTATACTACCTGCAAACAAAACATCGCAACTTACAGCCCTTGGCTTGTTTTTGAACACCATTTCCCATTACAATTTATTGCCTAAACTTTGCTTTTAACGAGGAACTGTCACATCAGATGTAATGGCATACTCGAAGACTAATGCACACTGTGCAGCACTGAGATAGGAAGCACCCCAACTTGCCGTCTGAGTGATTGCCTCTAGAGGTGTTTCTAGGCACCAGTATATCTCTGTTTAGGCAGTGATTACATTGAAACATCTGCAGGGACATGGCATAGACATCAGAACCACTACATAAAACTGTAGTGGTTTTGGTGACTATAGTGTTCCAAACTTTGCCAAGTCACATTACTGATTGATGAATAAACACACAATTTGAGACAGAAGTTTTATTATTTTTTTTTTATAAGTATAGCATCTATATTCCCCATGTCACATAAAGTATTGGAGTGAGCTATTGTATGATCTCTTTCAAATTAGAAGTCTGCAATTCATCAATCATCATCAAACTTAATTTTAAATCATACATTTATGAAAAATAAGCTTGATTTGTCTTTTAGCTACTGCAGAGTTTGCTTACATATCACATGTTAATATATTCCCAGACCCTGTCTTAAAGATTCCAAGCGTTCTTTAACAATAAATCACCAGGATACAAATAAATTATTACATTTATTATGTTTGCTCCTGCAGGTGGAATTAAATGATTGCCAACTAAGGTTGCACGAGGAAAGGAAAACAAGATTAAAAGCTGATGAAAGGATAACTGAGGTATTCAACTTTTTTTTTTCTTTTTTCTTAAGGAAAGCAACTCTCATTCGCGTGGTAAAGCATTTATGCCATGATAGACTGTTGTATTAGACGTGTCAAAATCTCTCTTATAGTAGATTTTGCAAATCTCTGTTACTGTCAAATGCTCTGGGATTTTCCTTTTTTTTTCTTTTTTTTTCTATAAGAAATAGTCTGTTTAATTGATCCATTTTGGGAAGGAATAGAATGACCATATTGAGCCATACACAGCACATGGGTTTTTTAAATTAGACTGTGCCTGCTTCAAGTGTCTGTCACCCTGATGGTGAAATTGCTGCTTGGGATGTGGTAGCCTGTGGGTGCAGCTATGGTGAGTTTTACTTACCTGATGCTGTCCTCTGCAGAAGCAACTATCTTCCTTCTTCAGCTCCTGGCCTCCAAAAGCCAATGTTTGTTCACATGCGAGAGAGTACAAAACCAATGTCTGTGGAGGAGACCACTCAAGTCTCTATAGCTATTATCTTTCGGTGAGAGAGACAATGCCTTCTTCTCACAGCCATCGCTAGCAACTGCTGTTGCAAGAGTTGAAACTTGATTATGGTTGTGATGGACCGCCTGGCACCCCGACCGGGTACCTCCGTCAGTCGCTGCTTCCTAGTACTTGCGAGCACTATAAGAACTGTACTGGAACACCATAACCACTGTAAACCCCCTGAACCGCCGCAGCTTGAACCAAAATCCAGCTTGCAGTGGATAGACCTCTCCTAACCCAGAGAGCATAGCAGGAACAGCTCTTATAAGAGCTAGTGATTATACTCAGGAGAGTATTGCGATATAGCAATCCCAGAGTGAATGTAGTTCTCCAATCCCCCAAACATGAGCCAAGACTTCATGAAGGGGTAAACTAATCTCCGTTTAATGGGAGCTACACTTGTCCATATATGACAATCCCCATGCAAGGAGTACGCCCACATGGACCTTGTTGGGAACTAAGTTACAATATTCACAGACCAATAAGAACAGTATTCCAATGCACGACACTCCCCCACCTAGCATACAATCCCTCCCCTCTGCCTGGGAGATAATTAAGTCAGATACTGTATTAACCCAATTATCTCCAGGCAGAAAAAACACACATTTCTATAAAGTCCCAAAAGTACCACAAAACACGTAATATCCCCACAATTGTAACATCCCCTGATAGCCCTTATCTGGGTGACCAACATATCCAAAAATAACCCAGTTCATTTCAGGGGTTCAGGAATTTCCTGGAAGTCACATTTTGACCGACCGCACGCATAGTTCCAGAGAATTAAGCTGTGCGGTCATTCTACTTCTACAGGGGTTCGAAGTACAATAAAAATACCTAACGTAGAGAGTTTGTATGGCACTTTGTCTATGTCTCTCCTCCGGGAGTTTGTTCTTACCGAATGCCATTCGACTCCCGTTGGAATAGCCGAACATCCATAGAAGGTAAATAGTTAGAGGTAATTATAAAAAACAATAGTTACCGGTGTTCGTGCCGTCGAGTGTCTGATTTGAACTGCCATGAACTCGACGACCAAAAACCGCCCATTGTACTTGCGGCTTAAGATGGCGGCTGCCACGTGTTTGAAGTGCTGCTTTGACCGTTAGGGAGTTCGAAGTGTTCCTGTTACAAGTTCAAGAGGCACAAACAGTGGTTTCAAAAGGGGTTTAACACAGGGGCCATATTCACAGTGTAGGAGGCTGGCCAGCAGGCCCCTCCAAGAACCAGTGACGAGGTTCAGTTCGTCACAACGGTAGCTCGCATTTTTTAAAATTTTAATTTCATTATTTTTTTTTTGTCAGCATAGGATTTTAACATTTTATTTTCATGTAAACTAATCCTGTACAACACATTTGATTGCATTTGTGGAAAAACAAACCTGAACAATGATGCTCATTAAGCTAATACAAGACATACCGCAGGTTCAGTTTCATTGTCAAGTACTTTCACTTAAATTTATTAAGGATTGACATTATTTCTGACTGTTGAACTATAAATCCAGTAAACCCGTATCCCTAATGTGAAAACATTTGTGGTGGTATTGCCAGTGTAGACACACTGTACAAGAATTAAAAAATATTATATGATAAGCTTGGTTATCATAATCCTTTTTTATTGTTGTATTTTTTTTTTTCTTCTATTGTATACTTTTAATGTTTGTACATTTTAACTGTAGCTGTTTCATTGCTGGTACCTTGTTTAATCACTACATGCAAATATACATTGTCGTGTTTTGTTTCAGTTGGAAATGGATAATAATCGACTAAGGCAAATTAATCAGAGTCTTTTTGATGCCCTTCAAACACGAACCATAAGCTCCTCACTCTTGGAAGATGAAGATGTTCTGGAAAGCATTGAGAAATCTTTTAAGAAATTTCATGCTTTTTTGGATCTCTTGAGAGATGCAGGGTGAGTTATACAACCATATGCATTAACAATAGTACCCAACAGATTTAAAGCAGAAATTAATTAAATTGGTACGAACAATCACATTTCTTTTACTCTACCCCCGACTCCATTGGTAAATCCTGGATGAACTTGTGCTCAAATTCTTTTTAGCTGGTACAAACAATCAAATTCTTTTTAATCTACGCCTGTCTCCACAGGTAAGTCCTGGACAGATTGATTAGTTTGGGCGTAGTTTAAAAAGGCATTTCTAACATTTACTTGACATTACTGACTTTTTCATATTAAAAAAGAAACTAAAATACTAATATATTGTCAAATGTTGGCTGGTTAAATGTTTACATGACATAATGTAGTCTATTCATTAATGTTAGAATGACCCCGTACTGAACAAGGCAAAACCATCCAATTTCTACGTTGCCTTTTGAACTGCACAACAATGGTGCTTTGCAAATATTGCAGATCCTATAGTTTATATAGGGTTCGTGTTTGAAAAGCACAGATTTTAAAGCCATATAAAAGTTCAGAATAACTGACACCGCTAAATAAAAATAAAATAAAACCTGATACAAGAAGAAAAAAAAAATGCTGGAAAAATCAAGTGCACTGCAATAAAAATAATACATCTTCACCTAGGGAAGGCTCACTGCAGACTGAGCTCTGATGGCGGGGTGAAAGCCCTTGTATAAGCTATCTTAGCTATTGCAAAACGTTAAAATGTCTTGCGCTTTGCAGTATGACCATGAGCTCTCTGGTTGGCTCACAAGCCAAATAATCAGAGTCCTCTGACACGTAAAAACGTGTTCACGTACAATATTTCAAAGTGCACTTTGTTAAATAAAAAAGACCCTCAATATACACTTAGAAAAATCAATTAGATACGTGGTTTTTAACCCCAAGTCATTCAGTATAACATAAAAACAGGGGGGGAGGGGGGGAGGGTTAGTATATAGTATAATATTGCCAAACTGGATATACATTTTAATTGTATGATTAGAAAGCAGAAAACAGAGCAGAAAGAGTCTGCTCCAACGATAAGCACTCTTATAAATTACTTAATGGGACCCAGATGTATAGGTAAAACAGGATAAGAGCACACATTCTTGTAAACCTTAATTTGCAGGATTAAAATACACCAATGAGCACCTCCTCAGACCAGTAGAACAGAGGGAGGGGGGCAGTATTAACATCTTATAAATCTTGTGAAGATTGTAAAAGTGTTGTGATCAACAAGATTCAGATAATAAAAATGAATGTTTTCTTTCATGACTTGCTTCTAAAAACGTCAACATTATGAGAGTAACCTAGTGTGAGTAACCACTTACAAATTGTGCATCCCTCAGAAATTGAATATATAATGTGGTCTGTACATAATGAAGATTAAAATGTTGCTAAACCCTTTTTTACTGTACAAATAAAGCTTTTTTACTCACATTTTCCAGCACCAAGGCTGACTTTTTCACCTTCTGAGATGTCACTGAGGAGGCATGGCCTCATAGAGGTGTACCGGAGACCTGATGCACATGTGCAGCAAGTGCACACGTACATCCAAGCCCCCCCCATAGGAACACTGTGATTTGATGCTTCCATGTCACGTGACCGTGTTTTAATTGACCAGTGCTGCGGAAAAATCCAATATGATAGCCACTAGAGGTGGACAGGTCCCTGCAATGTAAACATTGCAGTTTCTATAAAAAATTTAATGTTTTATATTGTAAGGTTAAACGTAAAGAACCACTACACTTCGACCACTTCATTGAGATGAACTTGCCTGAGTGACTTAAATGGTCCTTTAATCTATACTGCTCTGTTGGACACTACTAACCATGTACACTCCCTTTGTTAACCCCTTAACCTGTAAAAACTTGCATGCAAACTTTCGCAAAGCTCTCTTCAAACGTTTCTACGCCCCGTCCGATGCCACTCCTTCCCTTCCCTCAAAAAGATGCATTTAATTGGACTTTTCCTCTTTTCATACCGGCTCAGAGCTCATGCATGCACTGTAAGTCGGGAAGGGAGTGGGGCGTAGACATGGTAGTGGAGGGGGGGGAATAGCTTTAAAAAAAAAAAAAAAGAGGAAAGAATGGGCTGTAAGACAGAAAGCAGGGACGCAGGGAGGGAACATTTAAGCTTCCCCTTTCAAGCACGCTGCTATTCAGTGGCAGTGCAATTCAAGCTGCACTTACAGATTCCTACCACCATGACCACTTCTAAAATCAGAAGTAGTAATGGTGGTGGAGTAACCCTTTAATACTCCTTTAAATCATCATAAGCACACACGTGTCCCACAGACTAGGGGGCAATTCATCAGTGTTCTGTTCTAGAAAGTTTTGCAAATATGTAAAAGGAGAGGATTCACCAAATGAATGTGCCTGTTTGTCCCACTGGTTTCTATAGTGAGTGTCCCCCCCCCCTTCTTTTTTTTTTCTTTAGCGCACTTTTTGGAACATAATAATTTGACAAGAAGTAGAGTACCACAGGCTTCACAATGTGAGGGTGAAGGCAATATTGAAAGGACAAAAAAAAATACAACGTTTTGGCCTATTGGTCTTAGTCATGTATCTGTATGATAAATGACTAAGCCCTCTAGGCCGACACGTTGTATCTTTTTTTTGTACTTGTTGATCCCCCAATAAATAATTTTTTGCCTTAACCCTACATTGTGACTCCTGGTGGGCTGCGGACCTCCCTAGACAGAGCTCCTATGTAAACATACATGTGTGCAGCACTCCTTTGTCAAATTATTATTGCATAAATAGCCCCCAATGTCTTTTTAGTATTTAGTTTGTGTAATTATATGGCATTAAGTAGTTTTTGGCAAACGGTAAAAACTTTTTTTTCTTTCTATTGCTGCTTCAGAGTTCTTAATATTGTATGTGCTCTTATTTGCAGCTTAGGACAGCTTGCCAGTGTGGCAGGCATAGACCAGTTTGATTTTATTTTGCCAGGAGATCCTCAGATGTCTACCACTGCTGGTAGATCTCACCAACCACACACGGAGATAAACCAAAACCTACACAGAACCTTTGTAATTGGCCAGGTAAGCATAAACCGCATAGCATTACAGTGTCAAACCATTAATGATGTCCTTCTAATTACAATGGGAAGTCCTTATTTGAGCTAGGGGGTTTGGATTTTTTTTTTTTTTTTTAAATCTACTTGTCCAAGAGAGGAAAGCGGTTGTCTGTTCTACTTGTCTCTAATGTCAATTTACTGCTCCAGGTGCACACAATAATTTTATATTGGAAGATTGAGGCCTCTGCCTAGAGCTCTGTATATGCACAGGGTTATTTTCTAAACTTTTTTGGGTATTCTGAATTAAAAGGGGGACGGAGCCTAACAGCCAAGATGGCAAGACGTGTTCTGCACTAGCTCCTGCACAATTAAGCAACAAATCAGTTTTTCAAGCTACATACCAAGCTGGCTTCAGCCCTAATTGACCGGTACACGATCAGGCAACAGTGGCTAATCCAGATGACCCGAGACAGTGAGTACTCGCAGCACATTTGAACCGGTGGGGGATATCCCAGTCCATACTGGGAGCACCTAACTACCTACCCCAAGGAACCTAGCCCCCCCCTGTTAAAAGCCGACAGCATGGCTTGCCTAAAATGGCCGATGCAACAGTGAGCGCACAAGGTCACCCAGTCCTAGAGGGAAAGTTTTGAAGCCCGTTTCGACAGGATTTGCCAGGAATTTTGGGGTAAAATAGCAAGCAGAACTCGAGCTTCTACTCCGCATGGCGAACATTACACTCTGGAATACAGAGACCCCGACCATGCGCCAGAACGGAGAGTCACGTGGCAAAAACCGCACCGAACCGTCCACGCTCCCAACGAGTTTCTCGGAGGGTTACCCGATACTGGGCTCGAGACCAAGCTAAGATCCGGCGGAGGACCTGTGGACCTGCTGCCATCCACCCTCACAAGACCTGGACTCCGGAGGGCAAAGAACCCAAGGGCAGGGGACTGCATGAAGCTCACACGCCAGACGGCAAGCTACCTCCCAAGCATAGCATGCAGGCAAGCAACTGCGTTCCACACAGACCGGGGCCGGAATGTAAAGTGGGGAAGAACTTTCCACTGTGGCCTATCCGATGCATTGGGTGAACACAACTGTTTGCTACCACGTTTGCTGTTACATAGTTACATAGCTGAAAAGAGACTTGCGTCCATCAAGTTCAGCCTCCCTCACATATGTTTTTGCTGTTGATCCAAAAGAAGGCAAAAACCTAGTCTGAAGCGCTTCCAATTTTGCAACAATTTAGGAAAAAATTCCTTCTTGACCCCAAAAAAGCAGTCAGATCTCCTTGGATCAAGCAGCTATTACCCAACTAATTAGAAATTATATCCCTGTATGTTATGTTTTTGCAAGTATTTATCCAGTTGCAGTTTAAACATCTGTATAGAATCTGACAAAACCACCTCTTCAGGCAGAGAATTCCATCTCCTTATTGCTCTTACTGTAAAAAAAACTTTTCTTTGCCTTAGATTAAATCTCCTTCTTCCAGCCTGGGAGATGTTTAGGCAGTTATTTTAAAAAGTGCAGATTTTTAATTTGAGTGCTTTTAGAAATTAATGTTAAAATTAGTGTCCTCAAACATATCCTTATGTGTGTGGAGTGTTTTTTTTTTATTTTTTTATTTTTTTTTTATAACATTCCACAAAATCAGAACCAAACAGAAAGAAGTATAGTGCATGCTAGTAAATAGTGGTATTGCTTGGTCACATTGGGACGTGGGTTTTAATAGTCTAATTTTATTATTTTATGGTGTTGGCTATTTATTTCATATAAGAAACTGTTTTGGTTACATTTTTAAGCAGGGAACTATATATAGCTAGTTGGTGATTACTGCTTGGCACAATACAGTTCTAACCTTGCCCCTGTATCTCCATTTGAATTATTACAGTATATTTTTCCTTGGTGTGATGTGGCTTTAATCTGAAATTGATTTTGTGTATTTTGCTTCCAATTAGTGCTGGAGCATGAAAACTAGAAAAAAATACCTCAAGTTTTCTTACATGTTTATATTTCATTTGCTGAGAGAGAGCCCTGTTAAGTTTGCAAACTTTTGTTTTCTGTTTTTAATTATGTTCTAATTCTTTTGAACATTTTAGCCGCACAACAGAGGTGAAAAAGGGAACCCCGTGGGCCTGTCTGAATCTTGTTCAGCTGCTCCTTTGCCTGTCCCTGTGAAGCCAGATAAATTGTGTAACGCCAACCAAGAGAGCAAAGCAGGAACAAGTTTTGATGTTGCACTACAGGACAGAGAGGGATACAAGAACAGCGGGGAAACTTCAATGCAGGAATATACCAAAGATGCAGACTCTGTAAAAAATGGAAGCATGCATGACTACAAAGGACCTAGTAATGAATGTTCTTCGACGGATTCTAGGAAAAGCAAAAAAAGCAATACAAGTAGAAAGTCCAAAGCATCCCCTGGTGGAATGGATAGAAATTCTTCAAAGAGAGGTCTCTCTGCAGGGACAAATGACAATGATTTACAGGCCTCTGGAGATAGACATCAAAATGGTACCAAAACTCCTCTCCTTTCTAATGCCAGTATGTCAGGATCAGAAATACAAGAAGATATGAATTCTGTCGAATTCCAGAGCAGTGGCTCACATGAGATAATTCAGGGAGAATGAGCCCTTTTCAGTAATTGAAGGTACATTCCAGACCCCTTAAGGACTTTAGCTTGCTGAAAAGCTTTATGTGTGAAGTGTGTCCTATTTTTTTCATTTTGCAAAAGAATTTCAATAGAAATTTACACTTTTATAAATTAACCTGGTTACACACATGGCTTTGAAAGCAGACAGAAAAGGTTATGTTACTTCCTCGTTTGGTTAGCTTTTTTTTGCACTGACCTCAAGAGGCAGCAATATCACAGAGCACCTTCCTTGCAAAGACTTTTCATTGAGCTGCACTGGAAAGTCTGTGATTGGACAGCAACATCAAGTCTGGGTGGTATTAGTAGAGGAAGACTTTCAAAGGCAGCAGTCAAGAGATCTGCTGTTTCTGCAAGCTGTTTTTAGATTTACCCCCAATGAAAAAATGCATAATTACATTACAGTGATTTTTTTTTTTTTTTTTTTTTACGATTTTGTATCAGGGCAGTGTATTGTCTGTTTAATCGTTTTTGTACATTAGGTTGAACAGTAGTTTGGCACTGAACAGGTTAAAGTCTGTTTATGGTTTGTGCCTCATTAGTAGGTCACCCTGATACCACTTATCCAATGTACATCTTTTTGAATATATTGTATTTGAATGTATTTAGATATTTAATATTGCCATGTTTTCAAGAAAATTTACCCGTTGGGGCATTTCTTTAGGTATTTTTTTATTTAATAAAACATATTTTTTGTGTGACTTGTTATTTAAGTGAAATTAATCCCTTCTTCAGGTTGTGTAATCGTGTGTTAATTGCATTTCAGTGGTGTAAGTCAATGTTGCAGGATACCTTTTCGTTGTGATTTACACAGTAAATATGGCTGTACTCCATATTTCAATGTTGTCACTAAACTTTCCATGGTTTAACTTGTGACGGAGTCATTTACTGTAGAGCACAGATTTCATTTATGTATTATAGCATGAAACGAGAATTGCCACCTGGCCGGTATTTGATGCCGGGTGGCCAGTGCCGGTATAAAAAAGAAAAAAAAAAACAGAAGTAAAACTGCCGGTATTTTTCTGACTGGTGAATGTTCTGCAATACTGGCACCGGCCACCAGGTTGTTTTGTGTTTTCAGGCTGAGCAAGAAAGAGTAGTTGGTGCCGGAGCCGGTAGGGATAGGAAGTCACAGAATGTCCCTGCCCTCTCCACTTTCAGAATCCGCATGGGAGGAGTAGGAGGAGCTACAGAACAAGGCGATTGAAGCATGACAGCAGGACCTGAAAAGCAGGTGCAATGCTTACTGACATGGCCTGCTTTCAATGCCCCCAGTATGTGAGGAATGTGGGAGGGCTGGTGTGTGTGTGTGTGTTTGTGTGTGTCTGTATATATATTCAGCACTTCGTGTGCGCTTTTAGCAGCGTGTGTCCGGCAGTCTGCGTGTATGTATTAAGCATTCTGCATTTGTGTATTAAGCAGTCTGGTGGGAGAATGGTGAGAGATATGTTATACACTATATACACACAATAACATACACATACTCCGACAACAACATGCACACACTGCTATACACACATTCATTCAGACAGTATATACACACTGCCTCACATACGCAATGCTAGACTGGCACATTATAAGTAGTTTATTAGTGAATTAGGAATTTTCTCCTTCCAAATGTTTACATTCTCTCATGTATGTCATTATGACCTGTGATGTCACGCTTATATAATTAATTATGCAAATTAGAATGGCCAGTATTTTTTTCCAAAAAGGTGGAAACCCTAAATGAAACATTTCTTTTAGTTTTAAGCCATCAAAACCTACCCATCATTAACTGCAGAACTGTCTTCTGCAGCTTTTATTTTTGGTATTTGGGCAGTGGTGTGTCCCTTTAATTTAATGATTATTTTCTTTTAAAATAGCACTACCCTGGTCAATCTACAGTTTTAAGCGACAGTGTGCTCCTTCTTTTCAATATTGACGTATTTTGTCAATGTTTACTGCACAATGACTTCACTTATGACATTCCACTTTAAATTCTGCAAATAAAAAGGGCAGAGTTTGTATTTTTTACCTTTAGGAATCCCCATAATAACAGAGCCTGATGTTCATTTTGCTGTAGTGTATAACCTTTAATCTGTAAGCATCATAAAAAGTTTTTTTAGTTACTGTTTAAGAGAGGGCAATGAAAGTTTATTGAGCACATGTGCGCATGCACACATACTGTACTCTGCCCCCTTAACACAAGTTACAGTACCAGAGGAAAAAAGCTAAGCAATATCTGACCTTTGCTCACCACCTCTTCAGTATCACATGCATCTATGCTTTAAAATACCATAAAATTCATAAAGAACAATTCATGCACTTAAAATTTTTTATTCCTAACGCTATACAGTCCCTTGTCTATAGTCTGTTTTACTCACCTCTTTACAGCCCGAGGTAGCCACCTCTGCCGCCACCCACGATGTCATCGAGTAGGCATGGCCTCCTTTGGTGATGGTCCAATACAAAGTGTTCCATAGAGGAGCATCTGAGACGTAGTGCGTATGCTTGCATCCAAACCTTCCAATAGGAAGAATTGTAGTCAAGTTTCAGTTTCACGTGCCTCAGTTTTATTCGGTCAGTGCAAATGCCGGTCTTTTCTCTTTCATTTTATTCTAAATATCTGCTCTGCTTGCATTCTCAAAGGAGGAGATAGAGACACACCATTCATCAGGCTAAGTCCCCCGATCAGAGGTTACAGCAGGCGAGGGTCAATGTGACAGGCATTAAGGGATTTCTTTAGAGTCCTTCTGCCTCTTCTTTGGTGCTTCTCTGTTGCGGTGCCCAGTGGCGAGTTCACCATACAACACAACCTTAGGCAGACAATGATCTTCCATTCTGGAGATATGCCCTGCCTAACACAGCTGCAACTTCAAAATCATTGCCATGATGCTGCTGGTCACCGTCTGTTCGAGAACATTGATGTTGATGATGAAGTCATTCAATGGATGTTGAGGATTGCGCGAAAGCAGCTTTGGTGAAAACGCTCAATGAGTCGCAGGTGATTGTAACTGGTAACCCGTGACTCAGAGCCATAGAGCAGAGTGGTCAGTGACAGCTCTGTACTAAACCCTTTAAGATCTTATTAAATACCCTGCTAGAGGCAGTCCATCAATAGCCCCCAGTCTCTATGACAGGCCTCATGCCGTGATTTTCAGATACATTGCTGTACAGCAGCAATGGGAACGTTTGGGATTCCGGGTGCATAGCATGTACATCAGTGGCAGAACTATTGCGCACATATTTGTGTCAGTATGTGTGTGCGTGTCTGTGTATGTATGTCAGTATATTTGTGTATCTGTGTGTGGCAGTTCATGTGTATATGTCAATACATCCAGGCATTCAAACACCAACACAATACACAAATAAAACCCTGTATTCAAATGCAAACACTACACACAAATGCACACCAAAGTGAAAACGCCAACACTACACACAACTGCATGCAAATGCCAACACTACTTTCAAACACACTACTAAATTTAAATGGTAATCGTACATACAATTATATTACTACATATAAAAACAACACATACTCAATGCAGAAACATGCTTATGTTAAAACACACATACACTGCTCACAAATACAACCCTGCAAGGATGGGAAAATGGTAGAACAAAACAATTTCTTGCACCAGGACCCTCTCTACATTAGTTCTGCCACTGATGTACATGACATGACAGAAAACCCATATAATTTATGTGCTCCGGCCAAGACAATTTTGCAAGCCTTTCTCATCCATACAAGCACATACAGTATCTCACAAAAGTGAGTATGCCCTCACATTTTTGTAAATATTTTATTATATATTTTTATGTGACAACGCTGAAGAAATGACACTCTGCTACAATGTAAAGTAGTAAGTGTACAGGCTGTACACATCACATTAACCACATCCACACTCATTAGCCACTGACTTTATATAACTTGCAAGACAATCACAGAAACATAGATACACAGTAGCACACAGACACAAGATAAATCAGAGACACACATTATAACAGTGTGGCCTAGAATCACTTTAATGAAGTGAAGCTCACATTGTCTCTCTTTTTTGGCATATCACTTTATAAATTCTGTATAAGCAAGATGCCTCTCTTTAGGAGTTTGTTTACTCCTCTTACTTGTTTTGCACTTCACTTCAGAGCCTGTATCCATGTATGATTATTTCTTTATTTTGTAACATTTCTGAGTGTTACTTTTTCACTAAATAATTTTTCATAAAGTATAATTTTCACTTGCAAACTATTTGTTTGTGCTCTGTGCAGATTCTTCATTTCATTTTTTAAATTATATTGCATTGTTAACCCTAGCAGAGTGGGCTAACAAGAATCCCACACCTCCCAATATTACTTATTCTCTGAGGAGTGCGATTTAATGTATATTATTGTACACATTATAATACATACTTACACACGTCCTAGCATACTGATACATGCATACATGCATTTTTTTTTCTCTCTTCCAAGCCTTTTTCAGGGAGTGGGGAAGGGGCAGATAATCAGTGTTTTTCCTGGTGTTTAGTGTAGGTAGAGCTGTGCCCTGGGTCGTACAGAACTCCTTCCAAGACATCAGACAGGCAGCAAATGCTTACAGAACCAGTAACCTAGCCAGTACTGCAGTCTCTGCTAGGCAACCAGCTGTTAAACTGTCTGCATGAGGTAAAAGTATGGGTACGGGCACGAACAGCAGACAAGAGAAGTGGCAGAGAGGAGAGGCAGAGAAAGTCATACCTCTGAATTACTAAAAAAATATATAGCAGGGGGCAGTGTTAAGAGCTTTGTAGGTAAGTGTTAATATTTTGAATTGAATATAATGGGCTACAGGAAGCCAATGTAACAGAGGTTGACAGAGAGCAGCAGAAGAGGACTCAGCCAAGGAGGTTATGGAAGAGGATGGAGTAGGAGGAGTAGAGGAGGTGGCAGCAGGCCTGCCTGCAAGTCGTGGCGGTGTCACCAACTCCTCTGCAGAGCCACGCATTCCATGCTTGGCAGCCGTCAGCAGGTTTACCCAATGCGCAGTGTAGGTGATATACCTGCCCTGACCATGCTTTGCAGACCAGGTATCAGTGGTCAGATGGACCCTTGCCCCAACACTGTGTGCCAGACATGCCATTACTTCCTTTTGCACAATCGAGTACAGGTTGGGGATTGCCTTTTGTTAAAAGAAATTTCGTCCGGGTACCTTCCACTGCGGTGTCCCAATAGCCACAAATTTTTTGAACGCCTCAGACTCCACCAGCTTGTATGGTAAAAGCTGGCGGGCTAATAGTTCAGACAAGCCAGCTGTCAGACGCTGGGCAAGGGGGTGACTTTCTGACATTGGCTTCTTACGCTCAAACATGTCCTTGACAGACACCTGACTGTGGGCAGATGAGCGGGAACTGCTCAAAGCGAGAGACGGAGTGGCGGATGGTTGAGAGGGGGCAAGGAGGACAGCAGTGGTTGATGTGGCTGAAGATGCTGGACCAGGAGGAGGATGGCGGCTTTGAGTTTGTGTGCTGCTTGTACTCATGTGTTGATCCCATAGGCGTTTGTGATGTGAGATCATGTGCCTACGCAAAGCAGTTGTACCTAGGTGATTGTTGGACTTCCCACGACTCCGTTTCTTTTGGCACAGGTTGCAAATGACATCGCTGTTGTCAGAGGCAGACACACAAAAAAAATGCCACACTGCTGAGCTCTGCAATGAAGGCATTCTGGTGGTGGACACAGCATGCGTTGATTGGCGTGCTGTCGTGCTGACCCCGGGTGCCGATGCATGCTGTCTGACTGTGCCACTAGCTCCTTGAGACGACCTCCCCCTGCTTTCAACTCATCTCCTCCTCCTCTCTGTCTCCCCATCTGAACTTTCGCCCTGTTCTTCTTCTTGCCGAGCGGGCACCCACGTGACATCCATGGACGCATCGTCATCATCAACCGGTTCACTTGTATCTGACAACTCAGCAAAGGAAGCAGCAGCGTACAACATCATCATCATCATCACACCGTACGTCCATGT
Source organism: Pelobates fuscus (assembly GCF_036172605.1). Lineage (NCBI taxonomy): Eukaryota > Metazoa > Chordata > Amphibia > Anura > Pelobatidae > Pelobates > Pelobates fuscus. The sequence goes on along the minus strand of NC_086321.1, from coordinate 213,799,353 downwards.
GTGTAATGCTGCCTGACTGAGACATATCCCTGTTATCTAGATCCTCTGGCAATAATGGTTGCGCATCACTCATTTTTTCAAACGGATGTGTAAATAACTCCTCTGACAGATAAAGTGAAGCTTTAGTCTGTGGTGCTAGTGTTGGTGGTGGCGGCAGGCGGGTGAGTGGTATCTTGAGAGGTGCCGAAGCTAAGCTGGAGGAGGATGGTGCGTCAAGGTTCCGAGCGGAAGCTGTAGAAGATTGGGTGTCCTGTGTTAGCCAGTCAACTATGTCCTCAGAACTTTTCAAGTTCAGGGTACGTGGCCTCTGAAAATTGGGCATTATTCTAGGGCAAAAGGGAATCACAGCACCACGACCACGACGGCCCCTGCAGGGTGGCCTGCCTCTGCCTGTCATTTTTTTTTTTGGATTAGTGGTACTATGCGTGCAAGCTACTGTGAGACCAGATATGAGTGGCAATGTGCACTTGCAGAGGTTGGCAGAGTACACGCTGTAGGCCTGACACACCCGCTTGAAGACCAGTAACTGCTATTCAATCTATAACAGTGAAAAAGGTTTTTTGGTTTTAAATGCACGCTATTGTGACACCAGATATGAGTGGCAATGTGCACTTGCAGAGGTTGGAAGAGTACACGCTGTAGGCTGTAGGCCTGACACACCCGCTTGAAGACAAGTCTGTTGGTTTAGATGAAAACTTGTGTTCTTGGATATATTCAAATATTTAAGAGTTATGTATTTAAACAGGTTGTTGACCAAAGAAGAAATGTGATTGCCATTATAGGGTCAAGAAGCAATGTTTTCTCTTTTTTGTGGCATAATTGGGTATGGCTTCAGTTTTGGTTTTTGCCTTCTTTTGGATCAACAGCATAAAAGTATTGGTTTCAAAGTTGAACTTGATGGACTTTAGTCTTTTTTAAACTTAGACAACTATGTAGCCAGGTGTGCAGTATGTGTAAAATCAATGCAAACAGGTAGTTTCCCTTTTTGGATACAAGGTATAGCAAAAGGATTCCTCTCGATCCTCAAATACAAATAACAAACAACGGGATAAACCTAAAAACATAGAATGGAGAAAGAACTCATAGGATATTAACGTAATTTAGAAAAAAAAACAGAATTCAAGTAGCAGAAAAATTTGGGCTTATTAATAGTATTTTGAAAGGTGCTAAAGTAGTGCCTAAATAAAGTGCTGTGGTGTGTGGAAACCGGAACTTCCTTTTAAATTTCTCTCTTTCAGCTGTCGGTTTATTTTCGAATCAATATCTTCATTTCTTCACATGTGTTTCCACACACCACAGCATTTATTTATGCACTACTTTAGCACTTTTCAAAATACTCCTGGTGACGTCTAAAGAAATTAGACGAAACGCGTAGAGTGAGCTTTTATATTCTTTTTTTTGTTTGTTTGTTTTATATGCTGCTGTTCTGTTTGCCTATGGTACCTGTGAAGACTCCTTTTACCTATTGTCATACCTCCTTGCGGCCCGCGCCGTTCCGCTCCCGCCGTCCTTCCTGCTCCGCTGGGCTGTGCTGACCTCCGGCCGGCTTTGCTCACTCAGGTGCGCATGCACGCGCTGTTTCTTAAAGGGGTATGTGCGGATTGTCCCGAAATGCTTAAAGGGACAGCACTCAGGTATTTAACTCTATTTATAATCTACCCTACTCTATCCCTAACCTATCAGAGATCACCTAGCCCTATTTATACCTCCTTCTTGCATCACTTCCTTGCCCTGTCGTAGTTCCTTGTAGCCCGAGAGTGCGTTCTGTTAACTTGTGTTTCTTGGTATCTGACTTCGGCTTGTCTTCTGGTTATTCTTATTTCTGGCTTCCTTGACCTTTTGGCTTTGTTTTCCGTTTACACTTCCTGCTCTAACCCTGACCTTGGCTCGCCTGACATTTCTATTTCATATTTGTTAAGCCCGGCCATTTTAAGGACCGGTAATACGTTTATCTGGGGTTGCCTCGCTTGTCCTTTAGTTTGTGTGTTGGGGAGCTCAACCTTGACACCTATATCATTAAGACTAGGACTGGGGACCATGGGATTATACTGATGGGCTTTTAACCTACTCATACTTTGTACATGTAAACATTAAAGCTTGTGTTTTTTTACTTTATATCAGTGTTGCACTATGTTCCTTTCAATTCTTTTTATATGAACCTTTGGATATCTGAATACTACTGAATCTAGTTGAATCTGCATACTATTAATGAGCCCGGATTTTTCTGCTGCTCTGTGAGTGCAACCTTGAATTCTGTTTTTTTATTTTTTTCTAAATTGCATTATTATCCTATGAGTTCTTTCTCCATTCTATGTTTTTAGGTATATCCTGTTGTTTGTTATCTGTATTTGAGGATCGAGAGGAATCATTTTGCTATACCTTGTAACTACCTTTTTGCATTGATTGTACACATACTGCACCTGGGTGGTTTATATTCTTGTTTTTTTAAGTTTGTTACAATTCTTCTTCTAATTATAGACCACAGTAATTATAATATAAGATGTTCTCTGAATTGAAAAAGAGGACAGCCAACAAATGTCTGTCCCTCTTTGCAGAAAAAAAGCAATGTCTCCCATGAGAATAGTTATGGTATGGAAGGCTTTTTTAAAACATTGGAAAAACTTTCCATAAGAGAAACAAAAAAGTGGTGGGAAATTTCCTTTCTGGAAGGGGATATAAAATAGGGCCTCTTTCCTAGAGGTCTAAGATTATAAACCCTTGAGTAGTGCTCTTTAATATTGATGGAGATTATAGTGGATTTCGAAAAAGAAAATCTTGATAATGTAACACAAGAGTTCGAAATATTAGATAAAAGTAATACTTTTGATAAAAAGAGCCCTGATTACATACAGAACAAAGAAATCTTGTACGAGATGGTACACAAAATGGACAAGAAAATCGCTGAAACTAAAAATAACAAATATAGAAGAGATAAAAAGGATAAGGAAGCCAACTTCTTTTCCATCAAAAATAAGAATTTCAGAGACAGGCGCAGTGCTCAACATAATCGTTCTGATGATAATACTAACATCGGCTCTTCTAAAAGAGCGAATGAGATTGGCAAGCTCCCCCTCTCTAGCTCAGGAGGAAGAAATGTCCCCCATGTATAATAACAAAGCAAAAGGGAGATTTTTTTTCTCATAATATTTCCAATGAAGGTATGAGTCCCAATATTGACAACACTATATCGCAGGATCATAATTCCCGTAGTAGAGATTTTTTAGAGAGGGAGCGAGACCCAAGAACCAAAAAGAAAGAAATCACCCAATATTTTTCTCCGAAACCTTCCAGAGTCAGTCTGACCAACTGTTTTGCACCACTCAGAGAGCAGAATACTCCAACAAAAAGGAGGAGGACAAGTGTAGAGATGGGAGATTAAGTTTAGAACAACAGATCAAAGAAGAATTTATGGGGATATTCAATATCTCTCAAGTACCCCTTACTGAACAGGAATATAAGATTCTAGATAAAGGTTGGAAATACACTCCCAATGTCCCCCCTAACTCATTTCAAGTCTATAGAGATATGCAAAAGTTCAAATGAGCTTAAAGAGGTTTTTTATTAAGAGAAAACTAGAAAATACCAGAGATACTGAAAGTACTCCAACCAGTGAACAGAACCCGTTTAAACACTTCAAATTATCATCTACTTTTTGCTCCTACGAGAAGGGCAGCCAAATTGAAGTTTTTAATAAAATGGTTTTAAAGGATATAGACAAATTAACTCAAAAGAAGGAATATTGTAATAACCTGACTAAAAATGAAATGGAAGTTTGGAACCAACTAAAAGAGAGAGACAACATAATCATCAAAAATGCGGACAAAGGAGGAGGCATATATGTTATGTACGTTGATTATTATTTGGGTGAGGCATATAGATTATTGGGGGATAAAAATACATATGTTAAACTCCCTAGTAATCCCAATCAGAAGTTCAAAGGTGAGCTAGGCATTTTGTTGGACAACTCTTTAAGAAGTGAAGTTATTGATATTCATGTTTATCAATTTCTGTATCAAGAATTTCCAAGAATCCAGACTTTTTACTTTCTTCCCGAAAAGTACACAAATCTAAGGAACACCTACTAGGTAGGCCAATTATTAGTGGGATTGACTCCCTTACCTCTAGATTATCACTGTTTATAGACCATTTTCTGCAAAAGTATGCACAATCGGCCAGATCCTATCTTAAGGACACTAAGCAACTATTGCAGGAATTGGATTATATTGAATGGCAAAGGGACTACATCTGGGCTACACTAGATACGAATTCCTTATATACAGTAATAGACCATAATTGTGTAGATCAACATGGTTTGCTCTTGGTTGCTATTCCAGTCGCTTGATTTGGACCGAGATGTCCCCCATCGGTCCAGAGGTGGGGAGGGGGGGGGGTAGGATATGACTCTCTCGGCCGTCTCCCCGCTGCCCAGTCTCCGGTAGGCCTCCGGGTGTTTTGTTTGGTCTCCGAGGGATTACAGGCTTGAGTTTGGGTGATACCCCGTCATGCTAGGAGCTATCCAGTGTGCGATTGTGCCGGTTTTTGGGGGGGTTATCCCCGAAAAGTGCTGAGTGTAGCAGGAGCTGAGGTACAGCACAACCGCTCTGTCCGGATGCTAAGCTCCGCCCCCCCCCCAATTTCCTAGATTTAACCATTTTTATTATGGACTCTGAAATTAGGACAAAGACATTTTTTAAACAAACAGTTTCATCGAGTCTAGTAGTGGACATCATCCAAGATGGCTCTTGGGAGTTCCGAAGAGACAATACACTAGATTCAGATGGAACTATTCAGATCAAGAGACTTATTTTGAGCAAGCAGAGACTCTAACAAAGAAATTCCTGGAGAAGGGGTACAAATTAGAATCCCTACATACAGAAGTCCAGAGAGTGGGGTATATCAATAGAGGAGACCTCCTTATTGATAAACCCAAGAGGGTTGCCAACTCCAACCGACAATTTGAGTACTCTTTTAACACCCAATATAACTCTAGGGCTTTCTTTGTTAACTGCATCTTGAAGAAATATTGGCCCATCCTCCAACATGATGAATACTTGGGACGAGAATAACCAGAAAGACCCCAAGTCATCTACAGGAAAGGAAGAAATTATACAACTTACTTAACACCCAGTCTCTTTTCCAACAAGAATACTAACAAGAAAGATTTTACTAGGAAGGGATTTTATACTTGCGGACACTGTAAGGCGTGCCGTTTTGTACCATCACATACCCACTCCTTCTCCAGTATTGTTACTGGAGAGAAAATTAAGATTCAGGGAGGAGCTACCTGTTCTTCTACACATGTTGTGTACCTCCTCACATGCGGATGTGGTGCACAGTATGTGGGAACTATTAATGAGCCCGAAGTTTTCTGCTACTCTGTGAGTGCAATCTTGAATTCTGTTTTTTTTTCTAAATTACATTCTTTCTCCATTCTATGTTTTAGGTATATCTTGTTGTTTGTTAACTATGTAGCTATGTAATGGGTGGCCTAGCTGAGCATGCACTGTCAGTTTGGTACATTTTTAATATATATTTAAAAGAAGACCGAGGGAAATAAAGATTAACCCAAGTTAGTGGTGATTTTTAATATTTTATTCAATTGCGTAATTTCCCTAGAAGTGATGTTTCCCCTTTAAAGAGAAACAGATCAGACTTACATAAGACTTGTTATGCCAGAAGAAAACCAAAAGCTTTAAAATAATTTCTGCCCTAATAAAATTGCCGTGCACTGAAATGTTCAGGCATGCCAGCCTGCATCGTTTTCCAACCAAATGAATGCTTCTATTTTTCATAACATGCTGCAGGCGTGGATTAAAGCACAAAAAGCACAGATGCTTGTCTGGTCTGGAAAAATCTGGGATAAATCTGTGATGCTTCAGAGTGAAATATATATTACATTTTGCATTCTGCTGTATAATTTGGTGTAGAGAGTTGTATCTCATTGAGTCAACATTCTGGGAGATGGATTAAAAAAAATTAGCATTTAAAAGTATATATGAGTGAGTAATTTTGTCCTAGCCAGGGAAAATCACTAGATCTGCAAATTCTGTAAAGTGGAAACTCCATACACTGTATAACAATAATTATGTTTTGTCTGCACGCATTGCTATTATCTACCTGCAAAAAAATCTGGGGTTATTCAAATGGTGGTCAAGGTTACAGCAACTGTACCCATTTGTGTAGGAATTAAAGAAATTTGGGTTGGACAGCCTTTTATAAAAATCACAGCTTTCATACATCCTAGCAATCAAATGCCAAAATATATTCAAACACACCCCTTCATTCAAACACCAATACTAAACACAAATGTACACTCACATTTAAAAGCCAACACCACATATAAACACACCCCTGCAAATATAATGCAAACATTACATATAAACACATCCCTTTATTAAAAAGACAAACACCAACACTACACACCAAAGCACAAATGCAATTAAAAGCCAACACTACATACAAGCCCTGCATTACATTCAAATCCAATAAAAACACTTACAAATACAATCCTGCAAGGATGGAAAAATTGTATATTTCCAGTTGGCTAACATCGTGGCAGCTGTTCGACAGATAGGGATCTACCTTTTGGCCATCCTTGCTTAAGTCCCTTGGACAAGTAATTTTTTTGGTCATCATGACAATCTACTTGTACTGACACAAAATCATTAATTCACCAAATATTTGGATCCCTTGACATTGAGCTAGAATCATGGAGCTTTCACAAATAAATTTGAATAAAAAAACAGAGGTAAAAATAGTGTACACACCACGTGCATGTGGCGTGTACACTGGCTGTATGTGATGTATGCTGGTTGCATTTGTTTTATGTGTGCTGTCTTTATATGATATGTGTGATGTGTGTTAGCTGTATGTGATGTGTGCTGGCTGTATGTTACATAGTCACATAGCTGAAAAGAGACTTGCGTCCATCAAGTTGAGGCTTCCTAAGTCCATGTTATGTATGTGTGTTGTGCGCTGGCTGCTTGTAATATGTGTGGTGTATGCTGGCTGCATTTTATGTGTGTGCATTAAACCTGGTGGTCCAATGGGAGAGAGGTCATATTCCCAGGTTGTCCAGCAGGGGTAACTCTGCCTGGTGGTCTTAGATCTGTGAGGGTCTGCTGTAGACCTCAGTAAATGCTCCATCAAAGTGCATGCTGGGATCATCCAGTGCATTCTAACTCACTAGAGAATGCCGGACTGTGTATGTGTAATTACTAAGGTCTGCTTTCCCTATTTTTTTCAGCTCCTCTATAATCCCCTTCTGTTTAGATTAGCATTCGGTTCGCTCCGCATCATTGGGGCACCGGTTACTAAGAGCTCTTCTGATCTCACACATTTGAGCATGCACAGTAGAGCTTGAGTGCTTCTCAGTTTACACAGCATGTGTCTTTTGTGCTCTGGATTTAAAGGGGAGGTGACCGTGTACACTCTTTTTATCCGGGAAATTTAAACAGCTTGAATTCGTGATAACGTTATGCCCTGCTCCAGTGTGCTGTCCCATATATTTTCATTGCCTCTTCCAGGTTATTATCTTGTCTTAGTTGCTGTATATGTGTGTATTTGTTTGTCGGTTTTTATGATTTTTGAGTATGTGGGTTTTCAAGTGTTTTTTGACATCTGACTTCTGTGATTTTTGTATTTAGAAGCTTTTTCTTTACTTATTTTTTTTCTCTCTCTTCTGTTCTTTAGCTTCTCTTCTTATCATTAGTCAAGACAAAGTTGAAGTGGTGTCTTAGAAAAGGAAATCTAGCAAAAGGATTTCTCTTAGGAGAACCAAAGTGGCAAATCATCACAACTGCCTAATCATGTATAACCTCTTATTGTTACATCCCTAGTAATACCCGAGACAAGTCTATTAGAAAACATTGAGATAAATCCAACCACTAGATGGGCTGCAATTGTGCCAGAAGGGAAAAAAAATGTGTGAATGAAGTGCTTAGCTAAAGTTACTGAAGCTCATGAGGATCTAAAAATGTGGATTACCAAAGCTATTGCAGAAGACTTTAGATAAAAATTTTAAAAAATAAAATAGTTTCATCTAAGTCTACCAGAAGAGAGGCGACTTTGTCTGAATCAGATGTAGTTTCAGCGTTCCAGACGATTCCAGAGAAAAAACATTTCTGGTCCATCCCACAAAGACATCATTATTCAGGAATGGAGTAAGATATAAGTGAAGGTCACCCTTCAAAGCATAGCAGCAAGAGGTTATCCATTCTTTAATCACAAACCAATATATTTGGTCATTCAGTTGTAAGTGACAATAAAGTGCAAATCAGTTATAGATTACAGAAATTCAAGAGAAAAATTAAACTTGTTGAATAGAGTTCAGTTAAAAAATCCAACAGTGACGGGTAGGAAAATACGTACTGACATACAGACATTTTTTTATTTTATTTATTTATTTATAAAATATTTCACCAGGATGGATACATTGAGATTTCTCTTGTTTTCAAGTATGTCCTGGGTCTTTGTCTACAAAACATTGCATTGTTACAATAGGATACAATATTACAAAAATACAATATACAAACAATATACATATACACACATATATAAATTTAATACATAACAGGTAATAAATATATTCAACCATGACAGTTGCATTCTGTGCTGAGGTATATTGCCATAGATCTCTTAAAAGATTTTAGAATGAGTGAAGATTTGACTGTGTCCCTGAGGTTATTCCATACTTGCTCTGTTCTGTAGGAAAATGAGGATTGAGCCACTTTAATTTTGTCTTGCGGTGTGCTAAATATCGCGCTAGTACTAGATCGGAAGTTATAGGAGGTGGGGACAGCCAGAGAGCGCATTCTACTCAGGTAGGGTGGGAGCTTCCTAGAAATGCTCTTATGCACAAGATACATGCAGCTTTTGCAAACCGTTTTAGATATGCCACCATTAAACAAATGAATAATTAAATTGTATTTTATTTTCATTTTTTATATTTTGGAAGTGGAGTGTTTCTTTAAAGGAACACAATAGTGTTAGGAATACAAATATGTATTCCCAATTCTATAGTGCCCTACTCACCATTTTAATGTGTCTGGGCTACCAATTAAAAGGTTAAGAGGGGTATTTTATTTACATTTTTTTTCTCTTTCTGTGCCTGTCTGCTCGCTCAAACTCTCCTCAGCGAATCCAACACACTTTACTATAAGAAAACAATAGGAGTCTAGTGTGCATACGTGGTAAAATGCTGCATTGCATCAATCATATGGCCTCTCTGAGACTAACTGTGGCCCCAGCTGGAACGCCAAGGATTAAAAAGATACCTGGAGGTCCTTAGTGCCAGCAGGGATTTAACCCCTGCTGTTACCTTTAGTGCATGACGGTCTATGCCATCACTGGGCATTAAAGCCCTGCAAAGCATGACGGCATAGACTGTCACGTGGTCCTTAAGTGGTTACGTTCTGCCTTTCATGTTACCTGAAGAGACCAATTTGTTAGTATTTTTAATTGCATAGATATTTTGGGAAATGGTTTGTCAATTTGCTTTGGGAATCTAAGACACTCCATTATCGCTTGCCTTAGTTGTGGCAGCTTTTGATACTAGCGTTAACTGAGGGTGTTGTTAAGAAGGTTTTTTTTGTCATTATTTTAAGTTTAGTGCAGACAAATAGACCGAACCAAGTATCAAGCAAGTTTGTAGTAGAGTTCTTTCGTAACATGTATATCTAAAACCTGTTTGCAAAATCTGCAGATCTGTTGCCTACAACCTTAGCAAGCCCAGACCACAGCCCAGACTTTCTGTGACTGTCCAATCACAGACTTCCTAATGCAGCTTAATGAGATGTCTTTGCAAGGCAGCTGCTCTGGGCAATTGCCTACCATTGGGTATAGTTCCACTGAGCTAAAAAAAACAGTAAGTGACAGGACGAGTTTATTCAAAACTGCACATTTAAAAAAAAAAACCAACAAAAAAAACACACTTTTGCACATTTGCACATAAGACCCTTAAGCCACCCAAAGTAGTATAAGTGTCTGGAGCCTTCCTTTAGAAAAACATATCCATACTTATCTTTGTTGAGCTATACTGTATTGGTATAAAATGTGCAATTCTCTTGTCACCTGTGCACTATTGCCAGTTTTGGATTCCCTTGAACGCTTTATTACTTCATAGGTTTCTGGTTATACAACCAATACCTCACCTTTGCAGCTGGAGAGGGTTTGTACCGTGAGGTAACACCAACCACATTCTGCAGCTAGTACATTGTTAGAGCCTGAATTCGGTGTTTGTTGACACCAATACCAAAACTGTCACCCTGCATTACACGCCTCTTCCACATGTTGGTTTGTTGCTGGATGGTGCAATCTCAAATCAGACTTGCATCGATACACGGTGATCACGCACTAGGCTCGTGGACACCCGACCAATGAGAATAGAAGAAACCCGTCATCGACCAATGAAAAGGCAGCAGTAAAAATCAGCATGTGAAATTGGCCAATGGCGAGCGGGCCGGCTGCAATGTATTTATGGTGAGATTGGGGATGAAGGGGTTCTGAAGCTGCAGTATACGGTCCAGAACCCTGAGCTCCACAGCATTCCATCAAAACACACTGTATTACCTTGTATACATTCCATCCATAAACTGCACTCCCCGTAAATATTCTGCACATCATTAACCCAAAATATTAACACCAGAGCGCAATATGGACATCGAAAGGCAAGTGATAAATTTTGGTGCTGGTCCAGCCAAGCTTCCCCCATCGGTAAGTGTCGTATCACAATTTGCTTTAATAATCGGGGTAGGGTGGTGGGTGACAGAATCTACCATGCAAGTTTATACAAAAATCTTTATGTTACTAAGATTTATATTATCCTGTGAGAAGTGGGGCTAAAATGGGACTCTGGTTATGTTTAGCAGAAGAGTAATAATCTCAAATCTTTTGGGCTCTGTGGTATTCACAGTACGTGCATTACTTGGCAAAACATGCAGTTTTATCGCAGTAGATTTAATCGAGCATCATTCTTGCATGGTTACATGTGTTGGCAGCCTTTCAGTAGCAAGGCACAATGGAAGTCGCAGTCATCTGCAGCTGTAGTTAAATGCATATGCTCAGTTGGCTCTTTAGTTACAGAGCATGATGGTTGTTGTAGTTGCACTCCAGCACATCGGAAGCAGTATTTAAAAAATAAAAAACTAGAACGGGTTCTTGCACATAGTGACTGCAATGCCTTCATGCCAAGTCAGGCACGCCTTGTCAAGCATAATGGGAGTTGAAATATGCTGGAGCAAAAATAGCAAACACCTGTCTATCAAAAAGCCCTACTTGCTCATCCACAGCTAATGAAGCGTTACAGGTTGCTTAAGCCAGTCTAAACATAAATTAATAATAAAAAAAAAAAAATTCTAGGGCTAATGTTATTTAATTTTTTGCAAAATAAAATATTTATGTTAGGGTGTCATAGTTCTCAATAACCTAAGGTAAATAAACATGATTCTTATTAAAAGATTTCCCCCATAAACAGTTGGGATGACACACCTAGCAAGATTATATTGTTCCAAAATTCATAATTAATGCTGTTTTAATTTTTTGGGTTTACATATGTGAATTCAGATTTGTTGAAATGTATTATTCATTGTATTAGCAGACTATTCCAAATCTAAATCTAAGGTAGGGCCATGAGATATTGTAATTTGTACAAAAGCATTTTATTGACTTGACAAATCAATATTTTCCTTTTCAGAAATGTTGACATAATTACCCATTCTTTTATGTGGCATTCAGATTGTGTAATTGTTCAGAGAATTGCTGCAGGGGTTGCCAGGGCATACAGTAGAGTTTTTAATGGGATGAAGGTAAATGGCATATTCTTTTGGCTGTATGGTAGGGTGGGAATTACTGCCAGGGCAGTCCCCACGTTCAGTCCAGAATAAAAGATAAGCTTTTTGTCAAGCAGTGCCTGTAATGCTGGCCTCTTTACACAGACAATAGTGTCTTGTTCTTCTGGGGGAGATGAAGCTCAATGCAGAGAGAAATTACATCAGCTGCAGTCCCTTGGCCAACCACAGGGAGGAGGAGGAGGAGTTACTACCATGGCAACATTTCAGACTGCCTACAATACTTTTGGATTGTCAGCTATAATTCCAAGCTTCACATCTGATTCTGAGTTTGTTTTGGGTTCACTGACTCTGTATGCAGCTTGCTGCAAAAAAAAAAAACTCTATATATAGCATAACAGGTTCAGTGATGTGTGGAAAATGCTTCCTTGATACTATTTGCCCAGTGGATTCTCAAAGAGGAACAAAAGCAGAATGACCATCATGAACCATTTTTAAAATGTACTGACACATTTGCGAACCTAAAAAAAAAAAAAGTACAAACAGAGAGTGTATATACAAACGTAAAGCAGCTCTAGTCTACCTAAAAATAGATTTTAGGAAGACAAAATCTTTATAAAAATCCATAACTGACTGTGTTGAAAATTTAATTGGAATTCCAACTCAGTCAAACAATCTCATACGACAAGTAAACTTGTCAGGCCCTCGGCTGTCCCCTTTTGTTGGTGAGATGGGAAGTAGACCATGTCCGATAGAGGTTCTTGCTGAATCCTCCATAGACATCAGTGTTGTATTTTGGGATTTATCTGTCAAGTCTTATTCATTGCTTAAGATTCCACACGTAAATTCCAGGGAGATCAATTCATTTGTGCGTGGTTTAAAATTAATTTGAATCATTTGTGTGAGCTGAAAATCATTTGTGCACAAGTCTATTGTCTAGGGTCTGTTAGGACCCTATGTTCCTCCATGACAACCTGAGGTTTTACATGATGACTTACCACGGCATTTAATGGATGAAGATTTTGGTATTAAAGGGGCATTCCAGCTCGCTGGAGTGCTTATGTGTGAAGCGTTTGGCCTCTTTTATTTTCCGCATTTTATAAAAAGTGTAGACTTTTAATAGAAATTGGCCCTTTTATAAATGTACCTTGTTGCAAACACTGGCTGTCAGACAGCTGGTCCGGTTACTTCCTGGTTGCTTAGCTCAGTAGATCTAAATTCAAGCGGCAGCAATTGCCCAGAGTACTTGCCTTGGAAATACTTTTTCTTCCATTGAGAAGTCTGTGAGGGGACCTCCACACACAGTCTGGTCTGGTCTGGGTTAGAGCTCGCAAAGGTTTCAGACAATATATCTGCAGCTTTTGAAAGCAGTTTTTACATATACCTCAAGTGGAAAAATTGTATAATTAAATGCATGCATGCTTTTATTGTGGGTGTATATATACTAAATGTATGTGTTTTTTGTTGTTGTTTTTTTTCCTTTAAATAATTTGGGCAGTGGTTGTACCTTTAAGAAACTAACTTGTGTAAAGAAAACTTAACCTATAGCAAAAGTTGCATTGTGCATTTATTAACTGCAATGGTGTTAATCTAGTCTGTTTTTCACATTCATTGTAGGTTTTACTGGAATCACAGAAGGAACTCATTGATTATAAAGGACTTGGTATCAGTGTTTTGGGTGTGTACTATCATGCCAGGCTATATTATATCACTAGGTTGACACAAGGTTGTATCAATTCTAAAACAGTTTCTTTTTTTTTTTATATTTTGTTTCTACAGAAATGAGCCACAGATCATCGGATTTCACTAAGATTTTGAACACGACTGAGGTCTTGTTACGTGAGTTGCTGTAAGTCTGTTTTGTTCTTGTGTTGGTGTTTAGATTGTGTTGGCAACATTAAAGGAACACTTCACTCACCAATACTACTTTAATTTGTTTGATAGGTTTTGGCCTTATTAAAGAACGACTATAGTGCCCTGAGGGTGCCCCCCCCCCCAGGGTCCCACTTCTGCTGGGCTGAAGGGGGTTAAACACTCACCTTTCTCCAGTGCCGGGCTCCCTCGGCACTGGGGACTCTCCTCCTCCTGCCGACGTCATTGGCTGAATGCGCATGCGCGGAATTCATCCAGTCCATAGGAAAGCATTCTCAATGCTTTCCTATGGATGCTGCGTCTTCTCACTGTAAAAATCACTGTCAGAAGCGCCTCTTGCGGCTGTCAATGAGACAGCCACTAGAGGCTGGATTAACCCATATGTAAACATAGCAGTTTCTCTGAAACTGCTATGTTTACAGCAGGCAGGGTTAATCCTAGATGGACCTGGCACCCAGACCACTTCATTAAGCTATAGTGTTCCTCTAATATGCTGTATTTGGTTGCTTGTGGAAATATTTATAGGTTTTGCTTAAAAAAGAAACGTTTTGCAGAACGCTGCACCATAAGTCTGCCTCGCTAGCCACAACCCCTCACTCACCTCTCAGTCACTGACAGTACTGAATGATCTGAACTGTAAAACAGACGGCATGAGGAAAGACATATCATAAGGATATCCCTACCTGGCTGTAGTTTCTCTGACTTGTCTGCAGCCAGGTTGGGAATTATAAACTGCTCACTGTTAGGGCTAAGACTGTGTACATACATTTGATCAGGGTAAGGCTTAGAAGGCAGGCTTATGGTGCGGTATTTTGTAAAATGTTTAATTTTTGCAATGATAAGAATTACGAAATTCCCTTAATTGGAGCATTGTCTCCAGAATAGAGTACATTTTACTGTGAAGCCTGACTCCTTAACCCCTTAAGGACCAAACTTCTGGAATAAAAGGGAATCATGACATGTCACACATGTCATGTGTCCTTAAGGGGTTAAGTCAATTTTTTTGTAGTTCGTTACATAGTGAGAGATTAAGGGTATTTCGTAATTCTTGTGTATTTAATTTAATAGGTAGTTGGGTTTCCTGTTGCATTACCCTTTTCTCTCATCTTTTGTATATATTAAGCAGTTTTATTTGGCGCTCCACTTATACTGATTTTTCTCTCTTAATTTTTGCAATCATTATAAGTATTTAAATAAATTAATGCATTTGATAGAGCTTGGCTTCATTAATACACACAGTTGCATTGGTGTCCAAAGTGTCCCTTTGTGAAGTAACATTCAGTGACACAATGTCTATATGTAAACCATATAATATACTGTACTTGTAGATAACGGTGCAACACATGTTACTTTCCCAGGGACATTCCACAGAACTACAAGGTGCTTTTCCTCCAAGGAGGTGGGAGTGGACAGTTTAGTGCTGTTCCTCTTAACCTGATTGGTCTAAAAGAAGCCAGATGTGCTGACTATATAGTTACTGGAGCTTGGTCAGCGAAGGCAGCCAAAGAAGCAGAAAAGTACGGAAAAGTAAATATTGTTCACCCAAAGCTTGGGAGCTATACAGGTAAGTGATCTGCAACATTACAATGTATTGTAATAAATACCGCTGTATGTATATGTACATAACAAATCATTCCCTGATAAATATAACTGATAGAAAAACATCAGTCAGACTTTTCAAAAGCTATTCCAGGGAGTAATCCCTGGTTCTAACTGTTATTTGCAATTTTAAAGCAAGCAGTGTCTATGTTCTGAGTGTGTGCAGTGTAAAACACAATACATTTGTGTTTTATATATAATTATATTACTTCATTAATAATTTATTGAGGGGCCTGCCTGACAACCCAGAGAATTTAATTTCCAAGTCCTCATGAGAATTCACTGAACACAAATATAAGTGTTTTAGAGCAGTAAAACGTATAAGGATATCATCCGTGAACGTGTAGCTTTTGTTTGAACAATGCCAAAAACAAATATAAACACTAACTTTGACCAGGATATGTGACGCTGTGAAGTGGTTACAAAAAAAGACTGGAATACACAATTTTGAATACACTGGTTTGTCTACTTTTGCAAATGGTATGCCATGGTGAGGGTAATTCTCATTCTTGGGCTGCCATACGATCTCAAAGGCAACATAGGCCCAGCAAACCAGTCTGGCAAAATTCAATGTGTAAAAACGGAAATGAGCAAACTCTTTACTTGACCCTGTAGCAGAGCATACACGTATATGTTTTATTGCAGTAAAAGCCAACGGTATTATGACATTCACAGTTAAATTGATAGCAGAACTTAAAAAGGAGGGAGAGAGAGTGTGTGTATAAAAAGCCCCTAGATTTTGTTTTGGTCACAACTTGTACAATTGCTTCCCCCCTTAAGGGGTTAAGTGATGTTAAGCGTGTGGTTGTGAAATATGTCACAGTAACAATCCTGCACTGTGTCCCTTTACATCCTGAAATAGATCAAACGTTAATAGTGTGTGTTTAAGATAGATAGATGTTTTATATTATCGATCTCCTGTAAAAATAAAACCTTATCTGCTTTGTATCTTGCCTGACTACTTATGGAAAATGTGCACAATGGTTTTGTTCATGATGCTAAATCCAATTTAATTATATTTGTAAAACCAGTGAGTTTGTAAGGATACATTTTTATCACACGTAATATGTCTTATAGAAATCCCTGATCCAAGCAGCTGGAACCTGAATCAAGAAGCATCTTATGTATATTACTGTGCTAATGAGACAGTTCATGGGGTGGAGTTTCAGTTTGTCCCTGATGTTAAGGGAGCTGTGCTGGTTTGTGACATGTCCTCAAACTTCCTTTCTAAACCAATTGATATTACCAAGGTATGGAATATATCCACTGTATAATACTAATTAGAAAGTACTATCGTATTTTTGTTCAGGAAGTCTTTATCAGAAACCATAATCTGCCGCTTTACCACACTTTAACCGATCACTAAAATTAAATCTAAGTGAATCAACCCAAAATTTAATAAAAAGTAATTATTTATTTAAAAAAATGTGTAATCTTTACTTAAAATAATAAATCTACAAATAAATTGTCACAGGTCAAACGTTTTTGTTTTTAATTATTTATTTTGAACATAGAGTAGAAAAGTTAAGTACAAATATAATCAATACAAAATGCAAGACAATAGAACATAATGTAAAACTACCATGTGTGGTTTATTTGAATAATGGGTCACCCATTATTCAGACAGTAAAGTTTGCGTTCCTTTTTTTTTTTTCTATGTAGAAATACATACTAATCATTATTCTTCATAGCTTTATAGAATATATTTTTCCAGATCAGTACTGTTGGCTACCCAAAAAAGTAGTAATGTGTTTAAAGGGTTACTGCGAGCATCATAATCACGACAGTATTAACCTATTTAAGTGTTATGCTAGAAACCTGATGGCATAAAAATTGTGTTAAGTAGATACACCTCCAAAGAAAACATGCTTGCATTAAATTATGCATTTTTTTTTCATTGGGGTAGATGTCACGTCTTTAAAAGCTGCATATATCTTGTCTGCAGCCTTTGCAAGCTCTCATCTCTGTCCAGACTTTCTATGGCTGTCTTATCAGATTTTGAGAAGTCTATTTGAGCCAGGTGCTCTGGGCAATTGATTGCCTCTTGAATTTAGTTCCACTGGCCTGTACAACCAGGAAGTAGCAGGACCAGATGCCTGACAGCCAAGGGTGAGGGGGGCTGTAACAAAATGTAAGGAACACTATAGGGTTAGAAACACAAACATGTATCTCTAACCTTATAGTGTTATCTTGCCCCTGCTTGCCCACCTAAAATATAGTAAAATCTTACCTTTATTCCAGTCTGCTGGTGCTTGATCTGCCTCCTTGGCTGACATAATCTGAAGTCGTGATCTCGGCCAATAACAATGCATTCTCATAGGAAAGCATTGGCAAATTCTCCACCCTCTGCAATGAGACACTGAACTTTCCTCCTAGAGCGCTGCCCCAAGAAGCACCTAGTAACCAACTGAGGAGTGGCCAGTGAGGTATCCTTAGGTTGTAATGCAAACATTGCTTTTTCTCTGGGAAAAAAAAACTGTTTACTGCAAAAAGCCTGCAGGGCCTGACTATACTCATCAGAACAACGACAATAAGCTGTAGCTGCTACGATGACTATAGTGTACTTTTAATTTATAATATTGCCAATCAGGGGCGGACTGAGAACCCAAAATAAATCAAGGGCCCCCTTACAGGCCCCACCCATACTCCGCAGCAAGCGCCACCCATGTCCCGCCTCCATGCACCGCCTCCAGCCACACCCTACACAATCTTTAGACACAAGGAACAAAAGTGCAATAATCCATTCGAGGCCCCAGTAGAGACTACAATTGAGGGCTAATTGGCCATGGAGGGGGGTCTTTCTAGCAGAGGCTATCTCAGTGTCCTTTAGAGTGTGTTAGAAAGAATCCCCTGCAGGCCCTATTAGAGACTACAATGGAGTCTAATAGGCTTGGAAGGGGGTCTTTCTAACAGAGGCCATCTCAGTGTCCCTGCTGGAAACAGTCGCCTCCAGGCCCCAGTAGAGACTACAATTGAGGGCTAATGGGCCATGGAGGGGGGGGGGAGCATTCTAGCAGAGGCTATCTCAGTGTCCTTTAGAGAGTGTGTTAGAAAGAATTTCCTCCAGGTCCCATTAGAGACTACAATGGAGTCTAATGGGGCCTGGAGGGGGGTCTCTCCAACACTCTGGTTCCTATTCACAATATAGCAACACAACATAGCTCGCTGATACCTAGGCCAAGTTGGCTCCTCTTACCTTAATTACTGTTGCTGGGTGGCAGTCTGTGGGCTTGCTGGCTGTGGGCTTGCTGGCTGTGGGCTTGCTGGCTGTGGGCTTGCTGGCTGTTGGCTGGCTGTGGCTTGCTGGCTGTGGCTGGCTTGCTGGCTGTGGCTGGCAGGCTGTGGGCTTGCTGGGTGTAAGCCTAACTGGTGGCCTGTGGGCTGGCTACTGGCCAGCCTGTGGGCTGGCTGGTCGGCCTGTGGGCTGGATGGCTTGCTGGCTACTGGGGCACTTGTAGATTATTTAAAGAAATAATCCATGCACAATAACCACTACTGCTCTGTGTAGTCGTTATGGTGCCAGGAGGGCCGGGCCCCCTTTTCCGCGCGGAACAGGAGTTTCTGTTTCCTGTACCTGGCCGGACTGACAGGAAGGTGCACACTCAGTGTGCACCTTCCTATCACTCCGGCCGGGCACCGCGGACCGGAGTGCAGCTCGGCCACGCTACAGGGGAGGGGAGGTGAGAAGCTGCAGCTGCCTGAGGCTCTTAAGAGAGCGCTCAGGCGGCTGCAGCATTTAAAGGGGCGGCCGACCACCTCAAAGTGTGCCGCCGGGCCCCTGACGGCGGGCCCCCCTCCCGGCCGGGCCCTCGGACCATGTCCGAAGTGCCCGACCGGTCAGTCCGCCCCTGGTGCCAATTTTTATTGAAATTTGCTCCTTTTGCAAGATAAAAAAAAGGACGCACTTCCGCAATCTGAAGTGCTTTTGGGGTTTGGAGTGTCCCTTTAAGGTATTTATTTTCAATACTTCTAGACATTCATTTTAGCATACCAGCTCATGAGTATATGGATCATGTGAACAGCTGACTGATTTATAATTTTTTTTTTGGGGACCTGAACACCTGTTGGATTCTTTAAGCCAACAACCTTAAGTCAACACCTTATCTGATCATCTAAAACACTACACTGTATTGATATTTTTATTTTTAATATTCAAGGCTTGGTAACATGCTTATTGGTGGCTTTTATTAAAGTTACAGGACCAATGCAGAGGTCATCCTTCCAGACCTGATTTAGTGGTTCTATATTTTTTCTATATTGTTTTTTTGAGGTGTTTATATTTTCCATCAAGTTAAGAAGTTTTTTTAGGAATGATTTTTCTTTCTATTTTACAGTTTGGTGTCATTTTTGCTGGAGCTCAAAAGAATGTTGGTTGTGCTGGAGTCACGGTTGTGATAGTGAGAGAAGATTTAATGGGCCATGCACTGAAGGAATGCCCTACAATTCTGGATTACAATATTCAAGCTGGAAATGCTTCTTTGTATAACACCCCACCATGTTTCAGGTAGATAAAATACTAATTTCTCTCAATGTACGTGTGAAAACATTTATTTAGTAAATCATATTTTAATAGAAAAACAATGAGTGTGCCTAAAGAGTAGACTAGGCTGTGCAGTAGTAAAGTAGGAATCACCAGAAATTCAACATGAATTTTATATTTATTTTTAAATAGCTGACTTTTTTTTTCGTTTGGCTAATTTGTCTTAAGATCTTGAATTCACTTTGCATTCCTGACCATTCACTTTAGTGAATAATGCTGTAAGTCATGATATTTTTACTATTGACACTAGAATAATAAGACCTTTTTGAAGGGTTTTTTTTCTCAAAAGACTTGTTTCAAAAGTATAAAATATATACACACTTCTAAACAACGTGTGTGTGTGTATGTATGTGTATATATATATATATATATATATATATATATATATAATATTTCAGATTGGCTTTACAAAATGCATAAGTGAAATATTTTTTTTTTCCTTGCAATCTGACATTTTAAGGCAGGCTTATGTTTACAGAATATGCTGTAGTAACACAAAACGGCAATTGAACAAAATATTATCCTTTTCTTTATATCTGATTTTAACTTGGAAGGGCTGATTCACTAAACCGTAAATATAGAATACAAAACACTGTCAAACCAATAGGGACCCTTTAAAAACAGCAGACAACTTATACTCAAAATCAATGGAAAATGGTCTGCAGAATCCCTCTCCCTCTCCCTCATCCACACTTGATTTGTAAATAATTCCTAGATCTGCTTTCTAGTTTTAGCACTACATAGTGTTGTAATAATTTCTTCTTTATAACAGTCATTGGCTGAAGAGACAATAATAAATGTAGTCTAACAGCAAAAGTGCCAGAGTTCGGTATACAAATGTTTTCAAGAATTTCTTTAATAACCTGAATCATTGTGTGTTACAGTATCTACATAATGGGACTGGTGTTAGAATGGATCAAAAATAATGGAGGGGCTGCCTCCATGGAAAAGTTAAGCATCATCAAATCCGAAATGATTTACGATGCAATTGATCAATCCAATGGATTATTTGTGTAAGTGCATGTTATTGTATCTGTTGTGAAAAGAGGCACTTTTTTTTGCCCTGTCAGTGTTTAAACTCATCTATTTTTAGTGTTCTCTAGCCAATCAGAATGCAGTATTCAGCATTCTGCTATTGTATTTTTTTATTTATTTTTATTATAAACCTTTATGTTGAAGCAGTAGTATTCAATACAGAGTTTATGACATATTGACGTATGTTTTAGGTTTTGTTTTTTTACACATATAGAGCAGGTGATAATGCCTCAATTTAACAAATTAAATGTCTAGTAAACTTCCATCCCCCCCAAGCGTGCTCTTACTGGAAAAAGCATGTATGTCATTATGTAATAGGTGGCCTGCCCTCAATAACGCTTGTTAGATCCCAATTAGTATTGTTGAATAGTTTCATCAAGGTTTCACTTTTGTCTCTCAAGTGAGTTTATATAAGTTTGCCAGGTCTGAAAAACCCTTCACCTTGTCATCTTTGTGTGACTTGGATACTATCCAGTCCATTTGAAAGGCATGGCAAAGTTTAAGTTTGGGACATCAGGTAAAGTCCAGTTATTTCCCAGCAGTAGCTAAGGCTGTGTGTATAAATGCCTAACCTCTACTTTTTGGGTTCAAATTAATGATGTAGTGGAATTCAAGTAATCGTAAACGTCTCTCCAAAACTGGCTCACATGAGAGCAAGGGAGATGAGTATGTCAATATTATGGTTCCAATCTGTGTCATGCATAAAAGACCTGATTAGACAAAATTGCTAATTTTAAATTAACCAAACAGAGGAATGCTTATGGTGGTGAATTTGTACTTTAATTGAATAGTTGTACCTCTTTTTATTTTTCTTATTTAATTTTTTTGTGTAGAGTGTCTACACAGTCTGCGATCTTTGTCAGCCCCACCCTCAACCAAGCAGTCAATGGGAAAGATTGTTCTCCATTTTGAAAATTTAGATTGTTTAGGAAAGATATATTGATGGAGTATTGCCAGTTGAGCTTCAATTTTATTATACATGGATTGCAGAATAAGTTAGAGGGCTGGACTTAACAAGTATTTGTAAATCTGAGTATGAGAGAGCTTTATGTTAGGATGCATGTCCTATTCCAGGGCTGTCGTAGTGTAAAGATCCCTGCCTCAAACCCAGTCCAGAGAATGTTAATATCTTGTAATTTTTATATTTAAATTACTATTTACCGGTAAGTGTCCTTTGTATTATTGGCACTTACAGACCGTCTCAAGGAGTGTTTTATATAGAAAGTGTGAACCTAGACTTTAAAGCCTGTAGTTAGAGGAAATTTTTTTTTTTTTTTTTTGCAGAAGTTGTAGTTTCTAGAAGGCAGAGACTAGTGGCATGAATTATTACTAAAGGCACATAGAAGACTCCATCTCAATGAAGTGGTCTGTGTGCAGTTGTCCTGACATTTTTGCAATGTGAAACAGATATTTAGAATTTCTTATGAAATAGTTAACCAGGAAGGAAACATTGAGATTTCTTAATGTTTGTATGCCCTGGAGAGCATATACAAATATGATGTTACACTTATAGTAGGAGATATTTAGAGTACAATTATAAATTAACGAGGGCCGTTGCTTTTCAATTGTTTTGATGTGCAGGAAAGCACTAGCTCCCTGGAGCCCTATGCATGGGAGGGTCAGAGTTTTTATAATCAAAAAGATAGCGCAGTTAGATTTGGGGTCATTTAGTTGTCAGTCATAATAACACCTTAAATGTGTAATGAAAATCTATTTTTATAATTGGAATGAGCTGTAGTTATACACAGTTGCTTTGTTATTCTTCAAGTGTTGGCTTATTACAACTGCTGCCCTTTAATGTATTTAATTGGATACCACTTCCACAGCAAAGCAGAGTATGTTTCTTTTGTTCCACACAATGGAACTTGAACAATTTTGTTGTAGCTGTTTTTTTTGTTGTTTTTTTTTTTTTGTTGTCAGCAAAACCTAGTAAACTGTCCACAGTATTTCTAATAAAGGAAGGTGCATTTTATTACTTTGCAGGTGTCCTGTGGAGAAACAAAGCAGGAGCAGAATGAATATTCCTTTCCGTATCGGAAGTGCTAAAGGAGATAATGTCTTAGAGAAACAATTTCTTGACAAAGCTGCTCAGCTTGGAATGATGTCTCTTAAAGGACATAGGTAAAAATAAAACAAACAATGACATAGTTGACTGTTCTTGTACGTCCTATGGCTCTTGGTTATACATATGAGTTATAGATTTGTAAAAAAAAATGTTAACCAGGTCATGTTAGGTACCCTAGAATACTGCACATTTTGAGATGCCTGTTTTAAGACTGTATAACATACATGCAGTATAAATATAAATGTATTCATTTAGTTTATTCTCATCCACACATCTGTTTGACATACGGTAACTTCTATACTTAAACCTAAAATATTATTTTATAAAACTGCATATTTAAAGAAGACCAAATATAGAAAAAAGTATTAAAGAACTCAAATTTTTTTCTACTTTTATTTGTTAGCCATAAAATGCAAACTTGTTAAGTGCCACGTTTATTTTTATCTACCTGGATTCTGTTGAGGGATTTTACTTATCTGCAATATATATTCACTTGTTAGTACGTAATTTAAAGGGTATCTATCTGTAGAAAGTGCTAGTTTGTCTGTAGCTACAGTTGTGCCAGCTGCCTTTGAATTGTAGTTTATGGTGTTTATGGTGTTTATATTTTCAAGTTTATCCTTTGTAAAAATGACTTCTGTTTTTTTTTTTTTTAGATCCGTAGGAGGTATCAGAGCATCTCTGTACAATGCTGTAACTATAGAAGAGGTTCAGAAGCTGGCAGATTTCATGAAAGATTTCAAGGAGACGCATCAGTGAAAAACAGAAGAACGAAATTTACCTTGTTCTTCTTATACATCACTACCGAACACACATGGCACTTATGAATAAGCTATTTACATTGTTTATAAATAGTTTTTTTGCAAACTAGTAACTTTCTTTTGTATTTACAGAGGAAAAAGTATATGTTTATCTACATATCTGTTTATTTAGATATATTCCTTGACCAGAGGAGACTGTGTTTAAATGATTCAATTCAGTGGCATTTTGTAATTGTATATACTTTTCCACTGCATGAAATTATCATGCTTTCTTTTTTGTGTCCACAACATGGAATCTCTACACTGCCTGTAGGATGAACATCCACTTATTGTAATTCCATTCTGATGCACATGCTGCTCATTTTTACAGTGAATATGGCAATCTAGCGTTTTCTGAAAAACAGTAATTGTGGA
The DNA here is from genome assembly GCF_036172605.1 of Pelobates fuscus. Taxonomy (NCBI): domain Eukaryota; kingdom Metazoa; phylum Chordata; class Amphibia; order Anura; family Pelobatidae; genus Pelobates; species Pelobates fuscus. The sequence goes on along the minus strand of NC_086321.1, from coordinate 213,775,281 downwards.
AAGTAGAGAAGGGGAGTCCAAATTTTAGTAAATCAGATCAGAAAAATTCTCCAAACTTGTCTTAATTGCATCGTTAATTCCACATATGTGTTGCGTGTGTGTAGAAGACACACAATAGAATTGTTTATTTTGAGACGGTTTAACTTTTTTTTTTTTTTTTGTCTGTACATAGAGGTCAAACATTTTGTTCAAATATAATCGAAAATTGTACCTGCATATTTTTCTATGCATTTCCAAATGGCATAAATAAACAATCTTGTACTGTGATTTACTAAGTTACTGTTTTAGAAAGTTACTTGGCAATATATAATCATGATTTATTTAAAATTGTTGAGCTTATTATCCCAGTCTGGGTAGAATGATTAGCAGAATCCTATAACCTTTTGTTTCATATTTCCATAACCAAGACAGAATATATTAAAATATATATATATATATATTTCTAAAAGACACATTCAGTATTATAAAATCTATCTGAATCCTATTTGAATAGTGTAGCTATATTTCCCCACTACATCCCCTATCCCTGCACTACAGCCTTTATCCCCCTTTTACACCCCTACCCCCATTACCGCTCCTATATCCTTTCCACAGTCTTTATCCCCCCCCACTACAGTCCCTATATTCTATACCAGTCCAATAATGCGTTGTGCCACCATAGTGTACTGATATAAAGGGGGAAAATGTAACTTAAAATTGAAAACTATTATTCCAACGAAAGAAAGCATATAGGGCTTCAAAATAAACGAAAGAGTGCCTTTATTTTAAGCAGACGAACATTTGCATGTAATTAATGTTTCAGTACAACTACAATGACATATTAAGGAAATGTCAGTAATGGGACTGAAATGGTGAATGTATGCGGCTGCACAACTGGAAAAAAAAGAAGTTATCTTGTTCACTTTGAAGTCCTATGGGTGCGCTCTTCACTTTGAATATGTTATTGTGCTGGAGTATGCACCTAGCAACCAGACTGGGCCAATACGTGCTCATTACATATATGTATATATTGACATTTATGTATGTATTATGCATATATAAATGTATATTAATATGTGTAAATATTATAGGCATAATTATATATGTTACACACTTTAATATACATGCATATATATACATGTGTATTACTGTCAGGGTCACATCAATTATTCTATGATGTAGCTGTGCTGGGAGTTGTGGGAACCGCGAGGGAGCATGGTAGTTAGCTCTGCCCCCTCCCTCAGTCCTCCTGCGCTGACATCTATACTGCAATAATCCGTGAGCGTGCCGCTGAATCGGTTAGGTGGCCGTCCGGCATAGTTACTGATACTGACAGCAGTCATACTAATGGTAAGTAACCTCCTCAGAGTGTGCCGCCGGACAGGCCACCCGGCCGCACAACATGCGAACAGCGGCCGCGATATTATTAAAAACGGATGCAGGGCTCCCTCTCTATAGGGAGTTAGAGTTCTGCAGCCCCCAGGTGCCGGGGCCCACCAGGAAATTTCCCGGTGTCCCGGTGGGCCAGTCCGGCCCTGCACATATCCACTTGTGTTTACATGCCGAAAGCCACCAGAAATTCAATGTCACATGTTCCTTTCTCTGAATGAAAACCTGTAAATCAATACCTATATAGGTTTTTTTTTTTTAAATTCTTTATTTTTATTGTGCAGGTGAGTACATGGTGTCAACGGTCGCCACAATAGCGCATCACAAGATCATTACATGTTTGACAGTGGCATGAGATGCACATTTTTCAATATTTGTTATTCAGCTTAATTACACAGTTATAGTATCTGAGTGAAAGTAGAGGAGACAAACATTTTAAGTAATCAACAATAAGGGCTTAACAAAGCGAAATTAGCCACATCAAAACAGCTAGCACTTTATATCAGGTTACATGCCGGCTATGTCGGTATAATAGTTGCTCAGATAGCTGCTATACGCTTACATGTTGAAGTTTTATTTTGTTAACTCGGGTAGATAGCGCCGGCTTGCGTGGTCTAAGGCCCTGTTATGCCCTACTCCTTTTCCTGGGTCTAAACTGTTAGGCTTATAGGTCACTGTGGTCCTGTGTTGCAGCGAGACATCAACAAGAAAACAATATTAGTAAAACAGTGCATAGGACAATATGTCAAGTCAATGCTAAACCAGTATTAATGCAGTATCATGTTGAGTAAACGGGTCAACGGCATATACGGCACTGCTTAATAAGCCCATAAGCGGTGAAATAAAGCTGGCACTACGTATGTTAACATTTGTGTGGTCATGGTGTAACCAGGCTTGGCTTGGTGAGGTTAGTGAAGAAAAATAGGTCTGGCATCGTTGACCAATACTAGAGTAGGTTAGTTGCGTTGCGTAGTGTGTCCTGGATGTGTCTGTCGTTAGAGTAGTGTGTTTTATGCTAGTAATGTTGTTTACAGTGCAGCAGTACCTGGTTAATGGGTGATGTGTGGGTGGGTTGTGCTGCTCCTGTCCAGGCTATTATGTAATAACAAACAAAACAAAGAAAAAGAAGAAAGAAAAGAAAGAAAAAAAATTGTGAAATCAACACGTTAATTGATTTTAACTTAAACATTTGTAGAGTCATAAGCGAATGGTCGACGGTGGGGGGGATGGTATGCCCTGAAGTGAGTCCAATATTACTGAGCCCCAGTTCATGTAGTAGCTGCTGCATATGGGTTTGCGGGGAGCTGTCGAGGGACAAACTCCGGTGCGGCGGCTGCATTCCTCCCTAGTGGGCGCGTGGGTCCGGCTGTGTCTGTCGCTGTGCCGAGCGCAGTCGTGGGGAGGTTTAATAGTTCTAGTGCCTCCGTGGCCTCCTGCATGTTATGGATTATGTGAGTGCTGCCTCCTCGTTCTATATGAAGGGTGCGCCCTGGTCCCCAGTGGTACCGGAGTTGGTGTAGTCACAGGAGGGATGTAAATGGACCCAGGGATCTCCGCCATGCCAGTGTCCCCCCTGAGAGGTCAGAGAAGAAGGATAGTGTCATCCCCTCACAGGTAAGTGTTGACTGGCCTCTAACAGCTTCCAAGATTGCCTGCTTGTCGCTGGTGGACTGGAACCGGATTATGAGGTCCCCTGTGGCGGCTGGTGGAGCCCTCGCTGACCTCGGTATGCGGAATATACCATCAAGGGTGATTGCTTTGGCTGCTTTCGGGGTCACCAGTGTGGTGAGAAGTCTTATAACCAGATGTGGTAGTTCTGCCTCTGGGACGGAGTCCAGTACTCCCCTGAGTTTTAAATTGTTACGACGAAGTTTATCCTCTTGGGAGGCAAGTTGCTGCTCGTGGAGCAGGGTTTGCTGCTTTAGGCTATGTATTGCCGTTTGTAGTTCTGCAATCTGGGTTGTGTGGCTATTGGCGGTGCCCTCTACTGCTCCCAGTCTGGCTGTGATGAGTTTAAGATCCTCTCTTAGCAGGGCCACGTCTGCAGCTATCTTTCTATGGTGGTCTGCCATGAGTTCCCCTATAGCCTCCATAGTCACTGGGGTGGGGGTTTTCGTGGGTGGTTGTGCCTGTATCAGCGCTTGTACCTGTACCTTGCCGCCATAGCGCCCCGATGTCCATGCTCTGCCGGGGTTTGTCAGCTTTTGCTTTTTTAGTTTTTCGACCCATTGAGGTTGTGTGGGTCTCGGGGGGGTAACTGGAGCGGGGTTGGGTCGTGTCTGCTCGCTCGTATAAGGGGTATGTTGGCTCAATTGCCGGGAGCCCCGCAACCATGCGACCGTCTGCTTTGACCGCTAAGCTCTGCCCATCTATTCTGACTTTCCTAACCCCTTACCAACATCGATAACTGGTTTAGAGGAACTAGGCACTGGAGAGCTAATTTTATTGCTCTTAACTCCAAGATGTTTATATAAAGGAGTCTCTCTTGGTCTGACCAAATTCCTCTCATAGTTTTATAGGCTGTAAACATCCCCCAGCTATGATTTGAGGCATCTGAAATCAGAGTAACCACAAATGGCTGCTCTAACAGGGGACGTGTTAATGGGATTTCTAATCCCAAAAAATACTTCAACTCCCCTCTGACCTTCTTGGGGAGAAAGAATTTTGATTCTCAATGCCCACCCTGTTTTAATCAATTCCCTAAAAACAGCTGACTTCTTCTGCAAAGTAAAGGAGAATTGTAGTAAGCTGGTGTTATAAGTTATTAATTTCCTGATAAACTTTGCCAGTTCTCTCAAGGACGAACTCTGGTGCCTGAGAGATGAGGTCAGATGTACTAATAATTTGTCCTGAGGGATTCCTAGTGACATAGTTGTGCACAGCAACAGCGTTTCAGCCAATCAGGTAATCAGGGGAGCCGTGCTGAACGTGGGAATCCTGATTACTTCAGATTTGGAAAATTTGGAAACTGCGAAACTCAGAGAGATAATGCTTTGAGTGGGAGTTAGGACTGATTTCACTACAAATACTAGGTTTTTTAAAAGGGAGGCAAGATAGTCCCTCTTAGAAGCAAGTGTCTTCCCCATCTGGGTGCATTAGCAGGATGTCATCTAGATAGTACAGACACATGCAACCTGTTAGTCTGACATGGGCTATCACTGATTTCATTATTCTTGAGAATGTGCATGGTGCATTGGATAGGCCAAACACAATAACAATCCACTGCCACACCTTTCCTTTCCACCGAAACCTTAGGACATGCCTGTGTTTCTTGGCTATTGGGACCGAGTGGAAGCCATCTTTTAAGTATAACTTTATGCAGACATTTTTTTCTGTACTAAGCCTGGAAGATCTGATAAACCCTCCATCCTGAACCTTTTTCTCTTCATGAAAGCATTCAGAGACCTTACATTTAGAACCGGTCTTCAGAAACCGTCTGATTTTGGGATGGGGAATGGACTGACCCAGCCTGTGATAGACATGCCTGTTAACTCTATTGACTTAAAGCTAGAGAAAGGGAGGCATCTAGCACTGGGTTCACCTCTCTGCCAGGTGCAAACCTCTGATCTGAGAACCTTAAAAGGGGGAGTTGTAAACCCCTTTGAGAAATCTTTACAACCCATTTGTCTGAAGAAATATCCTTCCAAATTAGTGGCTTGTGAGGAGGCACACTTACTTGAATGCATAGGTTTTCTCTTGGAAGCTGGACCATCTCTGGTATGAGCTCCTCTGCCACCACCTGGGAGCTTGTGTTTTCCACTTTAGTGGTGGTACTGGGCCTGGTGAGATGCTGCTCGGGAAGCTCCTGCAGGCGGATAGGGGTGACCCTCTGTCCAAAATGGCTTTGTGTAGCCAGGAATGGACTCTTTGAGCTCTGAAAACGATCTCCTTGCTTTATAACAGCCTTTAACCTCCCGTATGAATGAGGGGCCTAAAAGGTAACTCATCTGATTTAGGTGCTAGGTCAGAAATTCCTGCTGCATGGAGCCAGCAGGTTCTGTGGGTGTTTGAGATGTACTTAAAGGATTGGCCAATAATTAGCACTGCCCTGCTGAATGCTTTTAATAAAGCCATCTTAGACGCCAGCAAAGATGAATCAGAAGGTTTCTGAGCATTGCCTTATTTTTCTGCTTTATCCAGCATTAGTAATAGTGGGCCCACAGCATGAGCATATTTTAAACTGTATATTACGAAAAGTCTGGTCTGTGGGATCTGTAGATACACTGCTCACTGTGATAGATAACAGAGCAGGATCTACCTCAGGAGCCATTAAAGCTTGGATGTCTGGTATGCCAATGTGGTTTCTGAGGAGAAGGTCATCCTCCTTAACCAAGGGGGATCTAAAGGCTAGTTTGGCAAAATCTCTAACTTCAGAATTGTGCTCCATAGGCCATTTGGAGTGAAATAATTTTGATGCGAGAGTCTTGCTAAGTTTCCCTCGCTTGGTGGAAGCTGCTGAATTAACCACTTCCTCAGATTCCCAGTCTATTTCAAGAGAGACAGGCCTAGAACTGGATTGGCTTTGGAAAGAAGAATGAGCAAACGCTCTAGAAGAAGGAGAAGGGACTATCTAACCTCCAACGAGATTTGTCCTTTTTATCTTGAAGGTGTTTCTGGTGCTCAAATGAGAGAAACACACTATTTCTCTTTTGGGATCCTGTCCCTTTAATTTTGCGCTTATTCAAATGAGTATGAGGGGAAGGAGGAGCAGAAAATGTTTCCTCCGACAAGGAACTGGCAGAAGAGATCAGCCATCTTATTTTATTATTTTTATGTAAAACTGGGACCATATCCTCCTCAGAAGATGAAGAGGATAGGTACCAGACAAGGAAAGCTCTCATATGGAGCTTTCTTACATTGATGGGACTGCCTCTAGGAGGGGCATCCACTATATCTGTGGCAGACAGAGATATGGAGTACTCCATCAATTATGCTATTTTAAAAATCTGAGGTAATCTCCTGATTACTTGATTGACTGAAACACTGTTGCTGTGCACGAGCACAGCGCAAGCGTTTTTCAGCTGTGGCATTTGACTCCGGCATTTGACTCCTAGCTTTGCTAGGTGGTTATGCTTCACGGAGGACAAATAAAATATCATAACTTCTGGACATGTGCTGGATTGTAACATACAGGCAGATCTCATATAGTCAGTATATCCATCGACAGCTTACCTACCTCGAATGCTGACACAGGACATTTAAGACTTACCTCGATGGTCACCAATTAAATCTAGCCCATTCGATATAAAGAAGACCATACTAAGTAACGGGGGTAGCTGAATTAACTGTAAAGCCACATACTTATACTAGACAGTAATCTATATTACTGACACACTCACCTGAGATTGAAAACTAAACTAAGCATTTGGGATACATGCAGATAGTTTGCGGCAGGTCTGTGTTCCTCTGGGAAAAGGGGATGGTCATTTTTCAAAACCTTACAACCTAAAATTTTTTAACTTGAGGATTCCTTGGGTACACCATAACCTATTGTCAACCACTTCAGGAGAGAGCTTAGGTCAGACAGTTGGTCACTAAAAGGGCTGCGTGTACAGGATCTCGGTGAAGAGATAGGCTGAATGTCTCTGGCTGGGCTTTTTCAAGAAGTGACCTGATGAACATAATAAAGCAATAACTTGGTCTGCTAAAGCAGGACACCACCTTCTACAGTAGAGAACAGGAAAAAGACGATATGTTAGGGATACTAACATCAGAGAACCTATTAGTTAATGATGCCATAGTTATTTAACAGGAAAAAAACATAAATACTACAATAAGTCTACTAAACAGTTATTAAACACAAAAGTGTGAGAGGTCAAAAACTGTCACACACACAAAAAAAAGAAAACTCTCTTCTCATGTCAATAGCTGACAACTTCACCATTACAATTGCCATACAATATTATGCTTGATGAGTTAAAGCTTGATTACAGAATTAGGTGGTTACTCCTAAGCAGTATTTCTAGTATTGCTTATGAGTAGATTTACCCTTTCCCCAGACCAGCTTGACTGGGCTAATATGTTAATTTGTTCCTACTGAGCCCTGCAAATAGATACAAACCACTTTAGCACTCATTGCTATATTTTGCTGTCATAGAGATTTCAATGCATTGCAGATTAATGCACACAGCCTTGCAATCACTATTTTTGCACGTGATCTCCCGTCATTACACAGTAAAGAAAGTCATGTCACTGATAACACCGGAGAGTAACCTGACACGTGAACTAGAGGCTTTAAACATGTTAATGATTAAAAAGTCCTGAATAGGCAAAAGAACAGTTCTATGAATATTCACATTTGCACAATATTATCTTAATCAGTACATGATGCACATACTCAGCAAACATTTTCTCAAAAGAAGGTAAAAGTGTTATAGGAAACACAAACTGAAAGGATGTCACAGTAGAGCAATGAAACTTTAAAAAAAAATCCTATACTGTAAGCATATAAACATAGGAAAAAGAGATCATAGGTTACATAAATTATTAACTGAAGCAAGGTTAATAAGGAAATTGTCACCATCTATGGTCCAGGTTTTCTTTTTGCTCTAGAGCTTACAATTTGCAGTCTGCAGTCGCAATATTCTTAAGTTAATTATGTATTTACTAAGTGTTTAGTAACAATTTACATAATATCTTCTCATGGCAACACATAAACCTTGAACATGTTCCATTTAATTTGCAACATTTCTGCTTTTACATCATGAGAACTACTTACAAAATGATTTCCCAAATGAAAGGAGTGACATAGCTTCCAAAGTCTTTATTTGGAGTTCTTGCCTGCCATCCTGGGTTTGTTTCGTCTCTGGTTTCTCGCTTCAAGGGACACCAGAGACATGTCCCCAGTAAGCATAGTGCAAGCACATCTAGATGCGCATTTAATGTGCAAATGGATTTTAGGGCATTCAGTCCAGACAAGTGCTTCATTTGTGTTTTGCTTATGGGTTGTCTTGAATCAGACTGGCCACTGTGGCTGAAACAGCCTGGAATTCATACATCCTCGTTTCCGGGCACAGAGTCACCCTCCTGTTGATCTGTCGCTGACCTCCTAGGCAAGGATACAACATTGAAGTGTGGATATGTCTTCCTCTCTGTGTTATACCCTTGCCTTTCTCAGACTTGGAGGAAACATGCACAGCAAGGCTTCAGTGTTATCATCCTTGAACAGTAGTTTTGTAAAGACTAGTAAGTGGGTAGAGTGACAAAAAGAGTGTTAGAGGGAAAGGGATAGAGGTACACGATTGGTAAGGAGAGATGGAAAGAGACACACAAGGGCATTAGAGAATATTGGGAAAAAGACACAAGGGAGTTAGAGGATATGAGGCAATCATTGAGACTGTAGCACTACCTACGAGGAAAGCACTGTTGAAGTGTATTTATTGATATGCATCTAGTGCAGGTTTCTCCAGTATACCTAGAAGCAGAAGACCAGTAAAAATAATAGGGATCACAGTACAGGAGTCACAATTTGAATTTGTCCTGCCACAACTGGTACTGTTTGGAGTAATACTATATTTTATAATTGCTAGACTACAACAAAACTTGACTGTAGGGCAAACAGTACAAGTCAGTTTCAGTGAGTATACTTCCCATTGAGAAATATGTTTAGAAGCACTTGAAGTCAGTAGTTGAGCTACAGAAAGTGTATATGTGTGGTCCATTCTGTATTTGTCATGTCATTTTCAAGTGGTTTTACAAGAACAGGGATATTCCCAGGCACATTTGGCACACCCCCTACCGTTGACATCATTATGAGTAATGGAGTAAATGAACAATATAAGAACATGCCATTCCTTGGACCTTCTCAAGTTTGTGCCCAGTCTTTTTCTTTTATAAAATATAGGTTATGAGTGCTTGTGAAATTAGGGATTTAATTTGTTGTAGACCTTTTTGCACCTTCTTATCACCATTGATGACTAACAATAATTCAATGATATGGAAAGGGCTACAATAATTCAGTGCAGTCGAATCCTGCTATAGGAAAATGCTCCCAGCCATATGCCGTCAAATATTATGCTGTTAATGAGGAAGTGGAGTTATTATGACATCAATATCAAGGCTAGCCTGATCATAACATGTATACAGGAAACAGAGTAGAGAGATGAACCTGTCATAACCTGAAAATTACATACCCAGTAGTCATTATGTCGGGCAGGCGGACACATGGGGAGCAGCCTCATGGAGTTTGATGGAGCAGAGGCCGGTGGGTAAGTACCAGTAGGCTTTAGCAAGAGCAGCACAAGCAGGGAGTTAGGTGCAGGGCAGCACGTGCTGTGTGATTAGCGGGAAGCTCGTGCTAAGGGCTGATCCCATGATTGGTGGATTGCAGCGCAGGAATTTTTGGGGTATAAATTTAAAGGAGTTAAAAGAATATACCTTAACTTGTCAGACAATTAGCAAGGTTGGCTGCTTTAAAGTATATTTGAGCTGCAGCTCTTACCTTGAAAATGTCTGGTACAGTTGAGGCTAGACATGTGCAATTTGTTTCGGTCCGAATATGAATTCGGACTTATTTTGGACAATTCAGACATTCGGGTACTTCCGAATGTCCGAATTGCTGAAGTGCCGACTTGCCGAGGTTCCGAATTTCCGAAATTACCGAATATCCGAAGTGTCGAAGTTACGAAGTGCTGTAGTGTCGAAGTTACGAAGTTGCCGAAGTTACCAAGTGTCAAAGTGCCGAAGCACAGTATTGCCTAAGTACTAATATACTTATCCAGTGAAAGAAGAAGAATGTTACACTGTAAACAATTTTAAATAAAAAGTATACAAACATAGCCATGATTCAGCTGTAAGCATTTGCTACACTTACAACAATCAAGTAACATACATTCATATAAAATGTAAGTTACTTGGCCAGTCAGTGTAATGACAGGAATGAATAAGTAGTTAACTCCCTAATTCCCACGGTATTAGGGAGCTATCTACTAAAAGGCTGAAAGACCTAAATTGGTATTTCAGCCAAATTTAATAATACTAAGTAAAGATTACTTAGTATTAGTAAATTATGCCCCTACTCGCTATACCGCGAGTAGGGGCATGTCTATTAAACAGTGAGCAGCCTTGTGGATGCTCACTGTAAAAAAAAAAAAAATAAGTTCCCCCCTCCGGAGCCCCTGGCCCCCACCCCTGAGCGGTGGGTGGGGGCCCTAAATCAGAATAAGAGGGGGACACCTAATGTCCTCCCCCCTGGCCCTCACCGCTGAGCGGTGGGTGGGGGCCCTAAGTTATAATAAGGGGGGACCTAATGTCCTCCCCCCTGGCCCCCACCCCTGAGCGGTGGGTGGGGGCCCTACAGTAAAATAACGGGGCGCCTAATGTCCTCCCCCCTGGACCCCACCCCTGAGCGGTGGGTGGGGGCCCTAAATACTAATAAGAGGGGGACCTAATGTCCTCCCCCCTGGCCCCCACCCCTGAGCGGCGGGGCCCTAAATTGTAATTAGGGGGGACCTAGTGTCCTCCCCCCTGGCCTCCACCCCTCAGCGGCGGGTGGGGGCCCTAAATACTAATAAGGGGGGGGGGACCTAAGGTCCTCCCCCCTGGCCCCCACCACCAATCAGAGAGTTATGAGTCAAATTACACAGCGTGGGAAAATTCCAAAGAACTTTCCCACGCTGTGTAAAATGACACAGAGCACTCTGATTGGTGGATTTCAAACCAACCAATCAGAGTGCTGTGACAGGTAAATATAGAGACTTACCTGTCAGTCTCTTCATTTACCTGTCAGAGCACTCTGATTGGATGGCTTAAACCCACCAATCAGAAAGCTCTGAGCCTAATTGCAGGGCGGGGCAAGGCTTTATAAGCCTTCCCCCGCCCTGCAGCGCTCAGTCTGCGCGGAGCCCTCCATGGGTGAAGAAGGATTATTTTTTTTTGCGCTCGTTTTTTTTATTTTTATAATTGCGTCGGTTATTATGTTTTTTTATTTGGCCTTTTTTGGAAAAAAGAAAACATTGCATGGTAAGTTTTTTTGTTTTTTTTACAGGTACTTAGTTAAAGGTCCCCCCCTCATTAGTTTTTAGGGTGAGGAGGGTAGCTAGGGGGATAATTTTTATTGGGGGGCAGGGGGTGACTAGGGATTTGGGGACCCCTAGTCACCTGGGGGGGGGACACACATAGTTACATAGTTACATAGCTGAAAAGAGACTGGCGTCTATCAAGTTCAGTCTTCCTCACATATGCTTTTTCTGTTGATCCAAAAGAAGGCAAAAAACCCAGTCTGAAGCACTTCCAATTTTGCAACAAACTAGGAAAAAATTCCTTCTTGACCCCAAAATAGCAGTCAGATGTCTCCTTGGACAAATTTTTTTTTTAGGGACCCCACCCACCGCTCAGGAGTGGGGCCCAGGGGGGAGGACATTAGGTCCCCCCCCTCTTATTAGTATTTAGGGCCCCCACCTGCCACTCAGGGGTGGGGGCCAGGGGGGAGGACCTTAGTTCCCCTCCCTTATTACAATTTAGGGCCCCCACCCGCTGCTGAGGGGTGGGGGCCAGGGAGGAGGACATTAGGTCCCCCCCTTATTAGTATTTAGGGCCCCCACCCACCTCTCAGGGGTGGGGGCCAGGGGGAGGACATTAGGTCCCCCTCCCTTATTAGTATTTAGGGCCCCCACCCGCCGCTCAGGGGTGGGGGCCAGGGGGGAGGACATTAGGTCCCCTTCCCTTATTAGTATTTAGGGCCCCCACCCGCCGCTCAGGGGTGGGGGCCAGGGGGGAGGACATTAGGTCCCCCCCCTATTAGTATTTAGGGCCCCCACCTGCTGCTCAGGGGTGGGGGCCAGGGGGGAGGACAATAGGTCCCCCCATCATTTTACTTTAGGACCCCACCCGCCGCTCAGGGGTGAGGGCCAGGGGGGGCACTATTTTTTTTTAAACAGTGAGCAGTCACAGGCTGCTCACTGTTTACTAGACATGCCCCTACTCGCAGTAGAGCGAGTAGGGGCAAAATTTACTAATACTAAGTAATTTTTACTTAGTATTAGTACATTTGGCTGAAAGACCAATTTAGGTCTTTCAGCCTTTTGGTAGATAACTCCCTAATACTGTGGGAATTAGGGAGTTATCTACCAAGCGGCTGCAAGAGAAGTCCCGAGGTGCGGAAGTCCCGAAATTCCGAAGTTCCGAAATTCCGAAGTGTCGAAGTGCCGAATTTCCGAAGTGCCGAAGTTCCCGAAGTTGCAGAATTTCTGAAGTGTCGAAGTGCCGAAGTTCCGAAGTGCTTAAGTGCCGATGTTCCGAAGTTCCCGAAGTTCCGAAGTCTTGAAGTACCGTATTGCCGAAATCCCGAATTGCGAAAATCCCGAATTTCGGAATGCCGAACCGAACCGAAAATTTTCCCCATGCACATGCCTAGGTGAGGCTCTGTTGGAACAGCTAAAACAAAAAGCTTTGAGTTGTGGAGATGCAAACCTGTTCAGAGTCAGCCCCTGGTACTTCTGACCTGAAGGGGAAGAGGAAGGGGTTGAGCTACAGGAGGAGCTTGTAATGGAGGAGGGTACAAGCTGCTATCCTCCATCAATTAAGTGGCCAGTGCATGAAGAAAATTTTGGTGAGAGTGACCTCTGCAGGATCCGTGAGGTGAGGACAAAAAGATCCAGTGAAACTTTTTCTCCATCTCCAATAAGAAGCAAAAAGAGGCAGTGGAAACAAGCAGGAAATGCGAGCAAAAGAAGAAAAATCAGGAGGCTGAGGAGAGACTTAGGCTGTATGAAGAAACTGAAGCTGCCCAAGATGTCATGTGTCACAGTCATGAGCTGGGTGAGTCACAAAAAAACTGTGAGAAATGCTGTATTAGGTGAGGTAGTTTCTTCACTAGAAAAAAATACTTAATTATTACAGACACCTAGCCTAGCGGGTGTATGGGACCAAGGTAAAGAAATAGTCACAGTTAATCCGAAAGTGACACTGTCTGTGAGGGAGGAGGTTAGAGTTAAAGAAACCTGTATAAAGAAAGCATTAGGATGTGAAAGTTCACCTCTACATTTTTATTTAAGCAAAGCAATAAAAGATAGGATATGGAAGGGGGATTATATTGATATTCTGTCACTATTACCTACAGTGAAAGCATTCACTAAACTGGATAGGGAAAAAGGGGACGAGGAGAGGAAAACATTTATACATAGGTCATTCAACAATTGGTTTCAAGCCTTTTGTATCTATTCTTGTGTACTAGGTGAAATATATCCAGAATTGTGATGTGGTTTATTTCACATGCAGAAGCTATTTTAGAAGCATATAAAAATGTTGGTGTTTTTTCATGTTTTTTTTACGATGAACAATTCTGTCAAAAATTAGCAGTTCATAGTAGCCTTAAATGGGGTGTGAAACATGTAGAGCTATGGGTGAGCATGATGTTACCTCAGAGACAGTCAGTGTATGCTAACAGACTGGTTAGTACAAATACTACAGAGAAAAAGGAGTTTTGCTGGGCATAGAATGAATCTCAATGTATTTGGCTAGGTAACTGTAGATTCCGACATGAATGTGCTACCTGTTCAGGTGCACATCCTAATTTTCATTGTTTTAAAAGAGGTCAACAAAACAGTACAGTTTCAAAAAGCGCGGACTCCAGTGAGGTTGGAAAAGTTACTGCCTCATCTAGAAATATATCCAAATTTCACGAAAGCCAGGTTATTTATTAAAGAAGGTTTTGAGAGTGGCTTTCATTTACCTGTATATAGTTTGGGTCAAGTTTATTGGGTTGAAAATTTAAAATCAGGTTTAGAGTTGCCAAATATAGCATGGGAAAAGATTTGAAAAGAGTTAAAGATAGGTAGGATTGAAGGCCCTTTCTCGTTTTCGGTTATCCCCTTTAGGTTTAGTTCCAAAGAAGGAGCCAGGGTCATATAGATTGATACATCACCTATCATACCCAGAAGATAAATCCTTAAATGACATGATTTCTAAAGAAGACAGTTCAGTGTCCTATTCAGCTTTGAATTTGGTAAGGAGATGCGGGAGGGAAGCACTGATGGCAAAAGGAGATATTGAATCTACTTTTCGGTTACTACCAATTCATCCGGAATCATTTAAATTGTTAGGTTTTCAGTTTGAAGGAAAGTATTTTTTTCAATATGTGCTTACCAATGGGCTGTGCACTGTCATGTTCTTACTTTGAGTCATTTGCGACTTTTGTTGAATGGATAGTTCAGTACGAAGCTTGCTTGAAACAAATAATGCACTATTTAGATGATTTTTTATTTGTGGGCACCAAAGACAGTGGCAACTGTAAGCATGTGTTAGAAACTTTTCAAAAGGTGATTCATAATTTAGGTATACCTTTAGCTGCAGATAGGACAGTATTACCCACTTGTTGTTTACAATTCCTTGGTATAATCATTGTTTCATCAAATATCGAGTTTAGGTTTCCAGAGGATAAGATATCGAAGATGAAGATGCTGATTCAACAGGTAATGGACTGTGACAAAGTGACCGTAAAGGTGCTACAATCCTTATTAGGTTTGTTGACATTTGCATCAAGGGTGATTCCAAAGGGGAGAGCATTTTCTAGAAAAAATGGGTATGGCAATGGCAAACATCAAGTCTCCCTTTGCACACATTAGAGCAGCGTTTCCCAATTGGTGTTCTGCTGAACCCTAGGGTTCCGCGGAACACTAATTGGGGTTTTGCAAATACATGCACGCCAGCCACTCAGCAGCCCCACTGGACCCCAGGGACTGCTCGCCAGCAGCCCCACTGGACCACAGGGACTCCATGCCAGAGTATGTGTCTGTCAAAGAGTATGTGTGTTTGTCAGTGAGAGTGAATATGTGCTTGTCAGTGAGTGTGTGAGAGTGTATGTGTTTGTCAGTGAGAGTGTGTATGTGTTTGTATGTGTGTCTGTAAAAGAGTATGTGTGTTTGTCAGTTAGAGTGTATGTGTGTCTGTCAAAGAGTGTGTGTGTTTGTCAGTGAGAGTGTGTGTGTCTGTCAAAGAGTATGTGTGTTTGTCAGTGAGAGTGTATGTGTGTCTGTCAAAGAGTGTGTGTGTTTGTCAGTGAGAGTGTGTCAGTGTGTGTATCTGTGTGTCAAGGTTTGTGCATTTGTCACTGTGTGTATCTGAGTGTGTGTGTAGAGATGTGTGTGTCAGTGTGTATCTTAATGTATGTATCTGTGTGTCAAGATGTGTGTCAGTGTGTATCTGTGTGCCATTGTGTGTGTATATATGTGTATCAGATACATATACAAACATACACACACACACACAGATACACAGTGACACAGATATACACACCTTGACACACACCGGCACATACAAACACAGATACACACACTTTAAAAACAAAGATACACACACCTTGACACACAGATACATACATATACACACACATAGTTTGGAGCTGTTCATATTGGAGCTGTATATATTAGGATGGAAAATAGTGTGCACAAGAATGACCAGAATCCTGAGCGCATGAAAGGTTAAAGGACCACTATAGGTACCCAGACCACTTCAGCTCAATGAAGTGGTCTGGGTGCCAGGTCCATCTAGGGTTAACCCTGCCTGCTGGAAACATAGCAGTTTCAGAGAAACTGCTATGTTTACATATGGGTTAATCCAGCCTCTAGTGGCTGTTTCACTGACAGCCGCTAGAGGCGCTTCCGCGCTTCTTACTGAGAATCACAGTGAGAAGACGCCAGCGTCCATAGGAAAGCATTGAGCACGCTTTCCTATGGACTGACTGAATGTGCGTGCGGCTCTTGCCGCGCATGCGCATTCAGCCAATGACGTCGGAAGGAGGAGGAGAGTCCTCAGCGCCGAGGGAGCCCGGCGCTGGAGAAAGGAAAGTGATTTAACCCCTTCCTCCAACTTCAGCCCGGCGGGAGTGGGACCCTGAGGGTGGGGGCACCCTCAGGGAACTATAGTGCCAGGAAAGCAAGTTTGTTTTCCTGGCACTATAGTGGTCCTTTAACTAAAAATGTAACATTGTCAGAGCTGTTTCCCATTGTAGCAGCCATATATTTATTGGGGGAAGCATAGCGAGATAGGCGATTAATTGCTACATATGAAAATTTAAGTGCAGTCATGGTAATCAATTCTTTCAGTCTAGGTTTAAAATGGTAATTAATTTGCTTAGGCATTTGGTTTAAATGTGCCTGCAATCAAACATTTGGCTAAAAGCCAGGCATATACAAAGTAAAGTGAATAGACTGGCTAATGCTCTTTCATGGTCACAATTGCAGGAGTTTTGGGCCCTTTTTATGCATATTGATTCTATTAAGTTTATTAAGTTTCAATTTATAAAAGTTTTTAAAACATGTTTAGATCAGGGATGGCCTTAGGGTATTGGGCACCTTGTGTGAAATAGTTTCATAGCGTGGCTCCCAGGTCACAGCCAACCATCCAATAACGCCTTCCATTATAAACCTACTATTCTTATTAACTCCCAAACTAATATATTAAACTTCTAAGTGCAATATAAGTATAATAAGTAGAATTATTAAATACAACAGCAGTAAACAAACTAGAGTGGTGAACAAAAATGGTCAAACTTAAATACTAACACACTGAGGGGCAGATATACAGTCCTGAAAAATAACATGTAGTGCAGACCCTTTTATCAAGTGGAGCAGGATAAGGAATTGAAGGGGTTAATGGAGCAGAAGATGAGAGAAACTGGGATTGGATAGGGAGCTGAAGGTGTTAAGTGAGGAAGAAGCAAAGAACAAGTCAGCAGGATAGGGGGCTGATGGGGTTAAAGGGTTTAAAGCAGGGTGTAAGTGGGCATGATGGGGGGACTGAAGAGGTTAAGGGGGCTGAAGCAAGAAGTAACTGGGGCAGGATGGAAGGCTGAAACAGGGACTTGAAAAATCAGGGACATATGTGTGTGCGGAATGTGTTTGTGTGGAGGATCAATGTGCTTAAATATAGGCGTGAATATGTGCAGATAGTATATGTGCTTGAATGCAAGGGTGTATATATGTCAAAAGTTGGTGTGTGTGAATGAAGTAGTGTTTTTTTTTAAATTTTTAAATTTTTTTAATTCTTTATTTTTGTCGTGCAGGTGATTACAAAGCATAAACATACGCCACAACAGCGTGCATGAATGGTTAAACATTGGATTAGCAGTGGCATGAGTGGTTTGCACATTTTTGTTTTAAAAAGAAAATAACAAGTTGTTCAACAATATTAGGTAAGCTTACAATCGTTAGGCTAGACAAGCTAGTGTGTGGTTCAGTCACGTTTAAGGTTGAGTGAAATGTATAATAAATACAGAGAGTATCTAACTATTAAACCTCGTTTTTACGTTATGGCAGGCTAAGCTAGGCATGCGTAGAACAATTTTAGTTGCGCTTAAGATATGGAGTCGACTGGTCGTTTAGGTGTATGTCTTCGTAGCGCATTACAAACAAAATAAAATAAAAAAGGAGATTAGAGTAAGTAATAAACGTTAACAAACAATGAGTTATTACGGAACTAGTTTAAGAGGTAATCAGGAGTTGGAGCTCGGGTAATACGGTGCCGTTGCTCACTGTGCCCCAACAATAATCGTCAGTGTTCTGAGTGGCAAGGGAAAACAGTGTTAAGGCATGTATCATGCTTGAGATATAATATGGGTTAGTCTGGCATGGAGTAAAATGCTTGGGCATTGCTCAATTGCTTGAGAACCTGCTAAAGTAGGATACATTCGGAATAAGGTACCATGCTAAATAAGGCACGGTTGCATTTGCTATATACTAGACATATTAAACATACTTGCGTCGGACATAATGAAGTAGTGTTTTTGATTGTTCACACAGATAGTGCCACAACAAAGTGGTACATTTGTACTTATTATTGACCGTAGCCCATTCCCAACTCTAATACCTAAAAGCCCTTTACTGCCTCATAGCTTCTTTTCCACCTTCTGTATTTAGCCCATCCTTTGTTCCTCCTCTCCCCCACATGATATACATAGTACCCCATGCAAAGCCCCTCCCCCATAGTCAGGAGCCCATCCTTGTTCTATATAGTACCCCCTATTCTCCTCCTCTCCCCCACAAATAGTAACCCCATGTTCTACTCCTCTTATATAGTACCCCCCCATTCTACTCCTCTCCTCACATACAGAATCCACTATTATTCTCATCTAACCCAAAAGATAGTAACTCAAAATTGTCTCCAAATACATATTACTCTTTTCTCCTCTAATCATATTCCGTTTGATAGACTATGATTTCACTCCTTTCCCTACTTCCAGCCCTATCCCAGCATGTTATTAAGCTTTTTTCCTGTACCTGTCAGGATCGGGACAGGGATCCAACACGCAAAGTACAAACAGGAGGTAGGTACGTATACCGGACCTTAGAATGGCCGGACTAACGTAAGGAGTAAGCAAAGAATGGTCTAGAGACAAGCCGAGGTCGAGGGAACGAGAGAGCAGATAAGCGAGAGACAAGCCGAGTCAAAGGGTAATAGAGGTAAGCAGGATAGAACAAACAAGCCGGGTCAAAACCAAAGAGACAAATAGATAACAAGAGCACTGAGTGACTAGACAAGCTAGAACCACGACAAGGCAATGAACAAATGCATAAAGCCCTACTTTATACCCTGGTTCTAGATAGGTAATCACGCCCCCGACGAGTCCTGATTCGTGGTCGGGACTTGATTGACAGGTCGGAATGGATTGTCGTCATGACGTCGGCTACTGAGCGCCGCGTCATAAAAGGAAGCGGGTCCCTCGCGGCCGGCGTGTAAACGGCCGAGTGAACTGCGAGGAACGAGTGAGTCAACCCCTCTGAGAGGATGAACGTCTAAGTATCTCACCTCCTCTGAGGTAGAGACAACAGGTACCCTGACAGTACTCCCCCTCTCAGAAACGCCCACCGGGCGGAAGGAACCGGGGCGAGATGGAAAACGAGAGTGAAAAGCCCTGCGGAGGCGAGGAGCATGCACATCCTCCTGAGGTACCCAAGTCCTCTCCTCAGGACCATATCCCTTCCAGTCAACAAGATATTGTAACCTCCCCCGAGAGATTCGAGAATCGAGGATGGAGTTGATCTCATACTCCTCCTGACCCTCAACCTGAACAGCGCGAGGAGAGGATACAGTGGAGGAAAACTACAGGCTTCAACAAGGAAACATGAAAGGAGTTAGGAATGCGTAAGGCAGATGGAAGGGCCAGACGATACGCAACTGGGTTAATTCGAGTCAGAACCCTGTAAGGACCAATGTAACGAGGGGCGAATTTCATAGAAGGAACCTTCAAGCAAATGTTTCTGGTACTCAGCCATACCCTATCACCTGGAACAAAAACCGGAACAGCCCTTCTACGCTTATCAGCGTGTTTCTTGAACAACGTGGAATTATGCAGGAGAATTTGTCGAGTTTGATCCCACAACTTCCTCAAATTGGCAACATGAACATCAACCGACGGTACCCCTTGGGAAGGAGAAACCGAGGGAAGAATGGAAGGATGAAAGCCATAATTCATGAAAAAGGGGCTAGAACGAGTAGAATCACAAACGAGATTGTTGTGTGCAAACTCCGCCCAAGGAATCAGACCGACCCAATCGTCCTGGTGTTCGGAAACAAAACAACGCAAATATTGTTCAATCTTTTGGTTGGTGCGTTCAGCAGCTCCGTTAGACTGGGGATGATAGGCAGAAGAGAAATTCAATTTGATGCCCAGTTGAGAACAGAAGGATTTCCAAAAACGGGAAACAAATTGGGAACCTCTATCAGAAACAATTTCGGAGGGTATCCCATGTAAACGAAAAATCTCTCTCGCGAATATCTCAGCCAATTCGGGAGAAGATGGAAGTTTCGGTAAGGGCACGAAATGAGCCATCTTAGTAAACCTGTCAACCACCGTGAGGATAACAGTCTGTTTTTTAGAAACAGGCAAATCGACAATGAAGTCCATAGCCAGACAGGACCACGGTCTCTCGGGAATTTCCAAGGGATGCAAAAACCCACATGGAAGCGTATGAGGTTGTTTAGTCTTCATACAGACCTCACATGCTCCGACGAAATCCCTAATATCCTTACGTAGTGAAGGCCACCAGAAATCTTTAGAAATTAAGGCACACGTCTTGCGAATGCCAGGATGCCCAGCCACCTTACTGTTGTGAAAGCACTGTAACAGTTCCAGTTGGAGTTCAGGAGGAACGAAATACCGTGCCCCAGGACCCTGTCTAGGAGCCAGATGCTGTAACTTCATGATCTCGGCAAGCAACGGAGAATGAATCCTGAGACTCGTGTTGGCGATAATATTGCACTTGGGAACTATAGAAGACAAAACCGCCTCAGATATAGTAGAAGGTTCATGTTGGCGAGACAAAGCATCGGCTTTAGAGTTCTAAGAACCAGGTCTATAAGTGAGCACGTAATTGAAATGAGTGAGGAACAAGGACCAACGAGCTTGCCTGGCGGACAAGCGCTTGGCCTCCCCAATATAGGACAAGTTCTTGTGATCCGTCAAAATAGTAACAGGATGCAAGGTCCCTTCCAATAAATGTCTCCACTCCTTTAAAGCCATGATGACCGCTAGTAGTTCCCTGTCACCAATGTCATATCTGCTTTCAGGCCCAGATAATTTCTTGGAAAAAAAACCACATGGATGTAACGGTTTATCCACACCTAACCTTTGAGACAAGATAGCGCCTAAACCTGTCTCTGAGGCGTCTACCTTGAGTAGAAAAGGCAAAGTCGTATCAGGGTGAACTAAAATTGGTGCAGAAGCAAAAAGTTCCTTGAGTGTCTTGAAAGCAACGAGAGCTTCAGTAGACCAAGTCTTAGTGTCAGCCCCCTGTCTGGTCATATTGGTAATAGGAGCAATAATAGAAGAGTATCCTTTAATGAAACGCCTATAATAATTGGAGAATCCAATAAACCTCTGAATGGCTTTGAGACCCCTGGGTAATGGCCAATCTAAAATAGACTGGAGTTTATCCGGATCCATTTTAAACCCGTCCCCAGAAATCACGTAACCAAGAAAGTTTATCTGAGATTGGTCAAAACTACATTTCTCCAATTTGCAGTACAACCCATGTTGTAGAAGTTTGCGCAATACCCTTCTGACTTGTCTATGGTGAGTCTCAATTTCTCTAGAGTGTATTAGTATATCATCCAAATATACAATAACGCAATCCTGTTGAAATTCCCTAAGAACTTCATTGATCAGGTCCTGAAATACTGCCGGTGCATTACAGAGCCCAAAAGGCATTACCGTGTACTCATAGTGCCCAAATCGGGTATTGAACGCTGTTTTCCACTCGTCTCCCTGCTGAATTCTCACCAAGTTATACGCCCCTCTGAGATCTAACTTGGTGAAAATCTTGGAGCCTTTTAGACGATCAAAGAGCTCAGTAATCAAAGGAATCGGGTAGGCATTTCTAATCGTTATTTTATTCAAGCCTCGATAATCAATGCAAGGCCTTAACGTACCATCCTTCTTATTCACAAAAAAAAAACCCGGCCCCGGCAGGAGAGGAGGATCTCCTAATGAATCCTTTGTCTAGGTTCTCACGAATATACTCCTCTAAGACTAAGTTCTCCTTAGTGGATAAAGGGTATACCGTACCCCTCGGAGGCATGGTCCCAGGCAGGAGTCTGATCTTGCAGTCAAAGGACCTGTGTGGAGGTAAAGTGTCAGCATTCTTTTTGTCAAAGACTGCCTTTAAATCCAGGTACAGAGGCGGTATTTGTACGTCTGTAGACTGGGTAGAATTAGCCGGTGCGTTAACTACGCAAACCGGTGAGACTTTCTGTAAGCACCTGCTCTGGCAACCCTGGCCCCATGAGATTATCTCCCCTAGTTCCCAATCAATAATAGGGTTATGTTTCTTTAACCACGGATACCCCAGGACTATAGGAACAGAAGGAGACGAAATAAGCATAAGAGATATACCTTCCTCGTGTAGGATACCAACAGTTAAGTTAACAGGTATGGTCTCACGAAAAATAACAGGTTCAGATAATGGTCTACCATCTATGGCCTCAACGGCCAAGGGTGTATCCCTTAGCTGGGATGGAATAGAGTGTTTAGTAACAAAAACTTGGTCAATAAAGCTCTCAGCAGCTCCGGAATCTACCAACGCCATAGTTTTTAGTACTCCCTTCTCCCAAGCTAAAGAAACAGGTAGCAGAAGCCTGTGATCTTTATAATTATGTATAGAGGACAAAATAGAAACACCCAAGGCCTGTCCTCTAGAGAAACTTAGGTGCGAGCGTTTCCCGGGCGATTAGGACAATTTAGGCGTAGGTGACCTCTTACTCCACAATACATACACAACCCCTCCCTTCTCCTGTACTGTCTCCCTTCTTCTGAGAGGCGAGTATTGCCTATCTGCATAGGTTCTGGAAAAGCTGAGGTTGTGGATTCAGGACTTTGAAATGAGGGAGCTAGTTTAAAGGAAGGTCTACGGGTTCTATCTCGAGTGTTCTGCCTCTCTCTTAAACGTTCATCAATACGAGAAATAAAAGAAATTAAATCCTCCAAATTTTCAGGAAGCTCTCTAGTAGCAACCTCGTCTAGAATTACATCTGATAATCCGTTTAAAAATACGTCTATATAAGCCTGTTCATTCCACTTAACTTCTGCCGCCAAGGACCTGAACTCTAGTGCATAATCCACAAGGGTTCGGTTATCTTGTCTAAGGCGCAACAATAATCTAGCTGCATTGACTTTTCTTCCTGGAGGGTCAAAAGTTCTTCTAAAGGCAGCGACAAAGGCATTATAATTATAGACTAACGGGTTATCATTCTCCCACAATGGATTGGCCCATCTCAGAGCCTTATCAATGAGTAGTGTGATAATGAATCCAACCTTCGCCCTATCTGTAAGGTAGGAGCGGGGTTGTAATTCGAAATGAATACCTATCTGGTTTAAAAAACCACGACACTTATCCGGAGAGCCACCATAACGTACAGGAGGAGTAATACGGGAAGAAGCACCTACAGTGGCTACCTCTAGACCTGAACTTACAGGGGAGATGGATGTAGTACGCATCTCTTCTGGTTGATTATTAGAACGAGATAATAAAGCCTGCAGCGCTAGAGCCATCTGATCCATTCTATGATCCATGGCCTCAAATCTAGAGTCGGAAGAACCAACCTGAGTGTTTGTACCTGCAGGATCCATTGGCCCTGTCGTAATGTCAGGATCGGGACAGGGATCCAACACGCAAAGTACAAACAGGAGGTAGGTACGTATACCGGACCTTAGAATGGCCGGACTAACGTAAGGAGTAAGCAAAGAATGGTCTAGAGACAAGCCGAGGTCGAGGGAACGAGAGAGCAGATAAGCGAGAGACAAGCCGAGTCAAAGGGTAATAGAGGTAAGCAGGATAGAACAAACAAGCCGGGTCAAAACCAAAGAGACAAATAGATAACAAGAGCACTGAGTGACTAGACAAGCTAGAACCACGACAGGGCAATGAACAAATGCATAAAGCCCTACTTTATACCCTGGTTCTAGATAGGTAATCACGCCCCCGACGAGCCCTGATTCGTGGTCGGGACTTGATTGACAGGTCGGAACGGATTGTCGTCATGACGTCGGCTACTGAGCGCCGCGTCATAAAAGGAAGCGGGTCCCTCGCGGCCGGCGTGTAAACGGCCGAGTGAACTGCGAGGAACGAGTGAGTCAACCCCTCTGAGAGGATGAACGTCTAAGTATCTCACCTCCTCTGAGGTAGAGACAACAGGTACCCTGACAGTACCTTCCTGAGAACCTCATGCAGTATTCATGTTGTCTGTAGAACTGATCAGGGCCACTCTGTGCTGTTCACGCCGACCTCTGACTCATGATGTCACTTCCTCCAAAACAAGCCGCCCTGAGGGGCCCTGAGCAGTTCTACAGGCAACATGTGTCTCCCTGCACTCACTTGTCTGACGGAGGCTCTGCTCCTGGAGCCTTTGCCTGCTTCATTGCAGCGTGTGCCTAGCACTGGGGCCACAAGTAAAACCGGGGAACTATGAGCTGCACCCCTGTTGGTATGGTGCTCTGAGTGGCTTCACAACTCGTACACCCATGAGGCCGGCCCTGGCTTAGATAAATAAGGTTTGGGCAAGGAGTGTTATTCATCTCATTATTTTAGAATTGAAGGGGCAACAGAAGTGGAGAGGTGTGGTTTAAGTGATGGAATCATTCAAAGACTAGGAAGATGGGAATATAATAGATTTCCATTATATGTCAGGTCTCATTTGATATACTAGTTAAAAAAAAAAAAAAAAATTTTCATCATATGAAAGCGGTTAACTGGTATTTATCAAAGTTTACTGGTGTTTAATAAAATTGGTAAATACATTCATTTTTAAAATCTTTCTGTTAGGTAATAAGAAGCCCGGATTGCCTGGGTTATTCGCCATTCGTTTGTAATTTGGACCCAGAGGAGGGCACAAAAGTGGACATATGATTTGATTTGAAGAGCACTTCGGTTTAAAGTATTTTGGAAAGGGATTCATGGTGCAAAATGGTCACAATTATTTGAGATATTGCAACAATGTATGTCAGTTTATCCTTATCCAGATTTAATAATAGTTCATTTAGAGGAAAAGACATTGGGTCTATAAAATCGGTCAATTTGTTGCAAGAAATTAAAAAACATAGGGTTTTTCGTGGCACAAATTTTTCCGGAGGTTCATTTTATTTGCACAGTAATTATACCAAGGCACTGCTGGTTGAAAGTAAGCTATTTAGAACCGTTTGGAAGGGTGCAGAGAAAATGAAATAGATCGCTAGAAAAGTTTTTGCCAACATTGGGGATGTTTTCATATAGGCAGATATTGAGGGCAGATGCACAGGTTTCTATAAGAGTGATGCGATTCATTTGTCTGACATCGGTTTGGATATATTTAAGTTAGGTATTCAATCTATGGTTGCGATGGCCGTGGGCTTTGGGGGGCTACTGAGTTTGGTATACCAGAAGCTCGATGGCATTGGGATATAAGTCACCTTCCTTGGCATCACAGGTTTATTTGGTTTTAATATATATTTATGGCTCCTGGCTTTAGGGAGCAGAGCCTGGAAAGGGATGATGGTTTATTTTGGTTTTGGTTAAAAGTTATGTTTTTATTATTATTAAGAATGTTGATGTTTAACCCCTTAAGGACTGAGCCAAATGTACACGTTGTGAACAGAACAAAACGTAAACAAAACCTGGCATTTGCGCTATATGTCTGTCCAACCGTAATTCACCTCTTTCATATTAAATGCACTCCCCCTTATTTTATATCATTTTATTCAGGGGAAACAGGGCTTTCATTTAATATCGAATATTTAGCTATGAAACATAATTTAATATGAAAAAAATGGGAGAAAATAAGAAATTTTGTTATTTTTTTAGTTCTACATGACATTTTAACTGTCAATGTCATAATACTGTTTGCTTTTACTGCAATAAAATACACATATTTGTATTCAGCAAAGTCTCACGTGTAAAACAGTACCCCCTATGTACAGGTTTTATGGTGTTTTGGGAAGTTACAGGGTCAAATATAGCGTGTTACATTTGAAATTGAAATTCGCCAGATTGGTTACGTTGCCTTTGAGACTGTATAGTAGCCCAGGAAATAAATTTACACCCATAATGGCATACCATTTGCAATAGTAGACAACCCAAGGTATTGCAAATGGGGTATATCCAGTCTTTTTTAGTAGCCATTTGGTCACAAACACTGGCCAAAGTTAGCATTAGTATTTGTTTGTGTGTGAAAAATGCAAAAAACGCCAATTTTGGCCAGTGTTTGTGGCTACTAAAAAAGACTGGACATACCCCATTTGCAATACCTTGGGTTGTCTACTATTGTAAATGGTATGCCATCATAGGGGTAATTTTCATTTTTGGGCTACCATAGGCAGGGCCGGCGCGTCCATAAGGCGGCACAGGCGGCCGCCTTAGGGCGCACCGGCTCCGGGGGCGCAAGATTTCAGTGACCGGCAGTTGGGAAGCTCTCCCTCCTGCCGGCCACCATCTCCGCCCCCGGCGCGGCAGTGCTGCGATCAGGCGCTGCGAGGGAGCTCTAACCTCTCTGCTCTGCTCCCTCGCGCGCTGTCTAGTGATGCCGTGGGAGCCGGAATATGACGTCATATTCCGGCTCCCGCGGCATCAGCAAACAGCCCGCGAGGGAGCAGAGCAGAGAGGTTAGAGCTCCCTCGCAGCGCCTGATCGCAGCACTGCCGCACGCCGCCCAGCAGCCCCACTGGACCCCAGGGAATGATCCACACCAGCTCTCCAGGTAGGGAGGCTGGGTGGATATTATTTATTTATTAAAATAATTTATGAATGTATGTGATGTGTCTGTGTGTGAGAGTGTCTGTGTGTGAGAGTGTCTGTGTGTGTGAGTGTCTGTGTGTGAGAGTGTGTGTGTGAGTGTCTGTGTGTGTGAGTGTCTGTGTTAGAGTGTGTGTGTGTGAGAGTGTCTGTGTGTGAGAGTGTCTGTGTGTGTGAGTGTCTGTGTGTGTGAGTGTCTGTGTTAGAGTGTGTGTGTGTGAGAGTGTCTGTGTGTCTGTGAGTGAGTGTGTGAGTGTCTGTGAGTGTCTGTGTGTGTGTCTGTGAGTGAGTATGTGTCTCTGTGTGAGAGTGTCTGTGTGTCTGTGAGTGTGTGTCTGTGAGTGTGTGTGAGTGAGTGTATGTGTGTCTGTGAGTGACTGTGAGTGTGTGCGTGAGTGACTGTGAGTGTGTGCGTGAGTGACTGTGAGTGTGTGCGTGAGTGAGTGTATGTGTGTCTGAGTGATTGTATGAGTATTGCATGTGAGTGTGCCAGTGTATGTGTGTGTCTGTCAGTGTGTGTTTGTGAGTGTCTGTCAAATCAGTGAGAGTATCTTTGTCATTGAGTCTGTGTGTGACTATCAGTGTGTCTGTCAATGAGTGTCAATCAGTGTGTGTGTGTCAGATCAGTGAGTCTCTGTGTTTGTCATTGAGTGTGTGTGACTGTCAGAAGAACACTAAGGGACAGGGAAGGGAGGGGACCAATAATGGACGGGGAGAGGGGCTGGTTAAGAGGCACATAGGTGAAGATGTTATTTTTGAATGGGGGGGGGGGGGCAGAAAAATACATCTTCGCCTATGTACCCAAAAATCCTTGCACCGGCCCTGACCATAGGGTCACAAAAGCAACGTAAGCAATCTGGCGAATTTTAATGTGAAAAAAATGAAACACAAGCCTTATATTTGACGCTGTAACTTTTGAAAACACCATAAAACCTGTACATGAAGGGTACTGTTGTACTCAGGAGACTTTGCTGAACACAAATATTTGTGTTTCAAAACAGTAATAAGTATCACAGCAATAATATCGTCCGTGTAAGTGCTGTTTGTGCGTGAAAAATGCAAAAAACGACACTTTTACTGGCGATATCATCGTTGTAATACATTTTACTGTTTTGAAACACTAATATTTGTGTTCAGCGAAGTCTCCCGAGTAAAACAGTACCCCCCATGTACAGGTTTTATGGTGTCTTGGAAAGTTATAGGGTTAAATATAGTGCTAGCAAATTAAATTCCCTATACTTTCGGCATGTGTTGTCAGGCAGGTCCCGCTAATTGTATTTAATTAGGATACCTAATTATGTAAAAATATTACATAAATATATGTGTAGAATTAATATATGTATATATATATATATACATATGTGTATATATATGTATATATATATAATTTTTTAAAAATATTTGTATTTATATATAGGTATATATATATAGTGATATAAACGTATATATTTATGTATATAGATATATATATTATTTTGTTCTACGTGTATTTTGATATATATTAATATCAAAATACAGTTAGAACGAAATAACACACATCTATATATTTTTTAATCATTTATTTTTAATTATTTTTTTTATTTTATTTTTTTACGTATTTACATATTTTTTTTATATTATATATAAATATATATATAACAATAATTATATATATATTTAATCAGTATCAGTCAGTATCAGTCTACGTGTAATTTGATATTAATATATATATATAATTATATATATATATTAATAGTAAAATACACCAAGACAGTGTATGTGTGTGTATGTATATGTGTATATATATTTTTTTTTACACTTATTTTAATTTAATTTAATTTAATTTCCAGCCAGCAGGGGGACTACCTGTCATTACAGTTAGTCCCCCTGCTGGCAATGCCTCAGCCAGCTATCTTGACCATGTGATTGTGAGGTCCTCGCAAGGACCTCACTCTCACATGGCCGGGGGGCTCCCAGGACGTCGGATGTGCCGCGGGGGGCTCCATGGGAGTCCCTCCAACCGCGATCGCCGGTGTGGGATCGCCAGCGACCGGGTAAGTAAGAAAAGACCGGAGGGCGTACAATTACGCCCGGCGGCGTTTAGAGCCGCTTAAAATAGGGAGATATTGTACGCCCTCCGGTCTTAAAGGGTTAAATTGGAATTCTGAAATCCATAATAAAGATTCAAGCCCATTCTCCAAATGTTTCAGTTTTAATTAAAATAAACAACGGAATGAAGTTGTTTTGTGTTTTTATTATATTATGTATCATTAAAGAATACAACATTCAAACCCCATGAAAAATGGAGTAAGCACGCATTATTATTGAAGTGGGAAACACGCATGGTGCCAGCGTGCAAGGAGGAATGAGATAACGCAGGTACTATGACAATCAGAGGGAGAGGAGGATGAGTTATAGCCACTAAGCAATTCCTAAGCTTTCGTCAAACTGATTGAAAAATGGTTTAATAAAAACTAGTGGCTGCACCTGTAAACTCTAAAAATCATGGTCTTTAAGGTCTACAGGACTTTATATTGTGTCTAGCTCTGGCTTCTGTATGTTAACTATGCTAAAGCATTCTACATATTCTTTATTAACCCACACACTAATTAGATGATAAATTCACTTTTAGTGAAGCAGATCTGGCAGCACATATATTACATTGAGTGTATGAATATTTAATGCATCTCTTTTACAACTAATATTAAGTTAAACTAACTTAATATACCTGGATTAAAGCAATGCTAAAGTAATACGGTATAAAATTGATTTATAAAATACACCGAATAATGTTCTTTAGGGTTGTTTCTATTGAAATGATGACCAGGTAATCAATGTGCTAAAATATTAGATTTTCAATAATATATGCTGCTCGTTTGAGCAATTTCTATTGAGAAACAAATGTAATTAGTTAAATAAATTGACTTAATTATTCACCATTTTTGTACAACTAACTGGATCTTGAAATTGACATTTAGGTGCTTACTGACAAGTGTATTTCTTCACTGAAATCATTATATATGCAAAATACTTCAAGGTACTGTACTGTGAATCTTTTATAATTCATATCAGTTATACAACGTCAAATATTTTCAAAGTTTGCTAACTAAGAAACGTTAAGAGGCATATATTAATGTAATGCAAAACAAATTAAATGTTAATGACCACTATTTTGTGTTTAGCACTTGTAATAATTTACTAATCACAGGTTGTTATTACATTTCTTAATGAAAATATATTCACAAATTAGAACTAATTTAGCATGATGTCAAACCACATCTTGTAGTTTTTATAATGCTATTTTGTATATGTTATATTTACCTTATTTTCTACTGTTTATTACTGAACTACAGTTTGTTATCTTGTTTTTTTTTGCATAACATAGTACATACATTTATACTGTCGAGTACATCTATACAACGTGTAATGCGATTCGTACAGTATTATGTTCGTTGTCGCAAGCTTAGGTGTACTTTTGTTGGCAACACATGTTAACAAATACACAGTAAACAATTAACCAGTTAGAAGAATGGAGACCGCAGTATAGTGCTTTGTCTGTTTTGGTGGCACTTCGCTCGTGATGGGTGGCATCAATTCGTGGTCTCTAATTCTCCCGATAACACATAAGAAAAAGGAGTAACGGATATAGACGAGAGAAGAGAGAAGAGGGGGGGGGCCCTCAGGCAGAGATCGGAGTTTCGTCTGGATTACGTTCGGGGTTGGTTAGTGTTAGCGGTGCCCCCTTTCCTGATCTAGCCTCAGTTCTCTCTATCACTGACCTTCCAGGGTTCCCAGACCTTTTCATATGCTTTCATGGATATTTCTTATTTTGTGTATCACCATATGGATCTGGGGGATTTCGGGTTTAAGCCATGCCTGTGCCATGGTGAGTCTAGCTGCTAAGGTGATTTTACGTAGGAGTTTTTGGTCCCTTCCTGACCATTCATCGAGTGGCCTGGATAGCAGGCACACCCATGGATCTATGCCCACCCTTCTCTGGAACACTTTGTCTAATAGCCTCCCTACTTCTCTCCAAAAGGCCTGTGCCTTTGGGCAGTCCCACCACATGTGCTTATATGTCCCTTTGTGTCCGCAGCCCCTCCAGCACAGATCGTCGGGGATTTTGCGCATATGGTATAGCTTCA
This sequence comes from Pelobates fuscus, assembly GCF_036172605.1. Lineage (NCBI taxonomy): Eukaryota > Metazoa > Chordata > Amphibia > Anura > Pelobatidae > Pelobates > Pelobates fuscus. The sequence goes on along the minus strand of NC_086321.1, from coordinate 213,744,596 downwards.
CAGGGGTGGTATACCATCTGAACATGGTTTTGTATGCCTGCTCCTGTTGTGTAACACATATTGAGGTGGCCTTATTTGCATCCCATATGTCTCTCCTGTCTGTGCCCTCCAAGACCTCTCCCAGATCTGATTCCCATTGAGACATGTAATGTAGGTCCCCCCAGTCTGTGTTATTGGAGCTAAGGTGTGCGTAAAGAGTCGTGATGAGCCCTTTTGGGGGGTTTTCCTTGAGACACATTTTCTCAAAGCCCATTGGATTAGTTTGTGCTGCAGTTTTTGCTAGGTTGTGTTGTGCGAAATCCCTGATCTGGATGTTTCGAAAGAAATCTGAGGGTGTTAGCCTGGTCCTTTCCGCCAGGGCTTCGAATGTTAGTATCTGGTCGCCCTCGTACAGGTGGATCGCTCTCTGTAGGCCCACCCTCTCTATGTTCTTGAAGTCCCTGGCTCGCATTCCTGGTGGGAATGCTCTGTTATCTTGTTTTTTGAGACGCAAGGATTATTAGATGGAATGTTCATTGTTATGTCAATTTATTGAAACTCAATTTAATTTCATATGACATATTTCACATAGAGCATTCACATAACCTCTAGACCAGGGGTCCTCAAACTAAGGCCTGCGAGGCTGATCCGGCCTGCCAGGGTCCAGAACCCAGCCCAAGCACTCAGGGCCACCCGATGGGCTCTATATCTTCAGGGGCCCAGTTAGCGCTGCGGCCATACAATAGCGTGACCGTGCCCCTTTAAAAAAATCGCAGCCGCAAAGTACTGCTGGGAGGAAGTGACGGCTGGTGGTCACTTCCTCCCAGCTCCCTCAGCGCGGGAGGGAAGAGAGCCAGGCCGCGGGAGCCACGCCGACTTCTATGAGCCACAGCCACCCTCCTGCAAAAAAAGGCAAGCAAAATTAGCTATGTATATGTGTATGTATGTATGTCAGTGTGTATGTATGTCAGTATGTGTGTCAGTATGTATGTATGTCAGTATGTATGTGTGTCTGTCAGTATGTATGTATGTATGTCTGTCTGTGTGTATGTTTGTATGTATCTGCATGTATGTGTATGTGTATGTATTTCAGTCTGTATGAATGCCTGTGTGTATATAAGTCTGTATGTATGTGTGTCAGTATGTATGTATGTCAGTGTGTGTGTGTATGTATGTATGTATGTATGTCAGTATGTGTGTATGTTTCTGCATGTATGTGTATGTATTTCAGTCTGTATGTATGTCTGTGTGTATGTATGCATCTGTATCTGTACCCCCACTCATGTGCACGGTTGGTCAAAAACAAGACTTCCAGGAAATTCCTGAACCCCTGAACTGATCTGGGTGATTTTTGGATATGTTGGTCACCCAGCTCAGGGCTATCACTTTTGTGAGGATTTTTTGTGTTTTAAGATACTTTTGGGGTGTTTGTAAAAATGTGTGTTTTTTCTGTGCTTGGAGATAATTGGATTAGATTAGTCCAGTTCCTGATCTAATTATCTCCCAGGCAGAGGGGAGGGATTGTGTGTTTGTATATGGCAGTGTCATGCATTTAATCACTGTTCTTATTGGTCTATGTCTTTGTGTTGGAGTCCCCAACAAGGTCCATGTGGGCGTACCCCTTGCATGGGGATTGTCATAAAAGGGCAGTGTGGCACCATTAAAATTGAGTTCCTCCTTACCCTCAACATAGAGTCTCATTTCATGTGTGGGGGAATGCTGTATCTACCCTGGGGATTGCTATATCGCTATACTCCCCTGGGATTATAATCACTAGCTCTTTTAAGAGCTGTTCCTGCTACGCTCTCTGGAGTAGGAGAAGTTCACCCACTGGAAGCAGGATCCTGGTCTTGGTTCCAGGGTAGGTGGAGGACCACAAGTTTCCAGCCAAGCTGTAACACTGGACGTGGGGACTACACTGCTAATGGTGTCGGGCAGAGTGCTTGGAGTCCTCGGTGAGCACTAGGAGCATCGGTTGGCGGATGCACCCGGTTGGGGTGCCAGGCAGTCCATCACACACGCTAAACTGTATTTAATTCCGTAGTTAAGTAGCCGCTGGGTACTATTCTCAGCGTAGGAGCATGTGGAAATAGATTTTAGATAATTGTTGAACTAGCATGCCCATCATGAGCTGGGGTATATCTGCAGCAGCAAGAGGAATGTCTGCTAGATAGGCTGGTATGGCCTGGGATATTTGAGCATTGGCTAATCTGGCTATATTAATACAGCATGCACACTATAAACAGTTGTCATGAAGTACCAGGTTGCATTAGTGATATATAGTGCTTAATAGAAACATGGCATTTCAATGGTCCACAGTTTCATAATTAGTATAAGAAACATATTTGGGCTATCATATCATGTCAACTGAGGGAGGCAAACAGTCTAAGATAAGAAATAAACTAGACATGGTATTAGATGGTTATGTGTATGAAATAGTGTGCTAGACTGTTTTGACTGGCACGAAAATATTAATTCCCATTAATTCCCATTAATTCCAGCATATTAAGCAATTAAAATAAACTTTGTATTAAATGATCTGTGGCCTGTGCATGGGTCTGTTTAGCCGAAGCCTACTAATGGCAGGCTTCTAACACTAGGAAACATGAGTCCATCTTTCTGTATGTATGAAAAAATGGGTGGGCTGTGAAAACCAACAATATGTGGTAACCTCTGGGTTGTACATCCCCATAGTAAGACAAGTAAGTAAACATAAAAACAATTAATAAGATTAGGTTCCAGGCTATGATAGCAATTGCCCATTACGTATCATTGGCTTTATGTGCAGGCATGAGCAACATTTCAGACAGCATAGGGGCAACAATCAGACCAGGAACAAAAAAAACAGAGAAAAATAAAAAGTCACTGCAATGCTTAATGAGATATTGTCATGTATATCAAATGCTGTGGTTTAGCTTGTGATCATCCGATGCCAAAATGAGGCCACGCCAGAGAGTCCATCTCCATGCCAGGATCAAGATAAGTGACAATGCACTGCCCAGGTGCGACATCCCCCCCCCCCCCGGTCTGAGCAGGAGCCTGCACCCCACTATCGCGGGTTCGAGGAGTCCTGGGAGTCAGGTGCACCCCGGCTGGGAGTGCTGCGGTAGGTCTGCCGCACCGGATGTCTACAACCCCCAGAGTCAATGCATTAGTGGGAGACATGGCCACGGGTTTAGGACTCCTCCATCTGTGCTCAGCAGCGTCTCGGGCCCAAGGAAGCCCCAGAGCATAAGAGTCCTGTGCTTGGGTAGCTGAAGAATAAAGCCTCCGCGTGGGCCTCCCACCCAGGATGAGGCTGGTGATCTGGGACTGCAGCGTGTGTCTCTGGCTCTGCATGCAAGACTCTGATGTGTATATAATAAAATATACACAACCTAAAATATGAAGCAAAGAGAGACCACAATGGTGCAAATAAAAAATGAACAATTAAACCATTTTCGGCTACGGCGTGAAAAGAGACTTGAGACAGGAAGAGAAGAGAGGATTGGATAAAGTGCACGATTTCTTACAGGTGGACTTTTTCGGACTTATTTCTGATTGGCTTAAGAGCCGGTAATGTTAATTTTAGTGGGGTATTTAAACAGTGTATTGGATGTTTTTGTATGTGATTTGCCAAACGCCCCTGACAAAGTCTTTACAGACGAAACACGTAGGGTGGCAGGATTACTTAATTTTACTTTTTTTTATTGCTGACTTGATCTTTCGTTCGTCTTTTATCCTGATTATGCTTCCATTCTGACTGGGAAGACGTCTTACGATCTGATGAGCCATTTTACTACTTTTATTTTGTAAGTGCAATCAGTAAAGCTATCCTTTTTACTCATACAGCTATACACTATGTCTTGCTTTTCTGCTTTATCTTCAAGCTTCTATTTGGAGTAAGAGAGGAAAATAAACACCTGAAAGAAACTTATATACCCCGTCCATTGTGTTTGTGAGTGCACCTAGTTCTTTTTATTTTTTTTCTATTTTGTTAATTTTTTATCTGCACCATTGTGGTCTCTCTTTGCTTCATATTTTAGGTTGTGTATATTTTTTTATATATATGTCTACATTTAAGAAGACACTGAGGAGTCTTCACACTACCTAATTTAAAGGGGTAATTTATATAATCTTTATTTTCCCCTTATAGCCAAAAGGGTTTATATATTGCATTTTGTGTAATTGTTTGTTTACATATTATGTATTCCTCACTATTTACCCTGGTGATTACTATGGCACATAAAAAGAGCTTGTTCTCAGAGCTTAAATCCACTAGAGAAGCAAGATTTAACTCATTATTTACTACTCAGACTGAAGGCATTCCTATCTCCAAAAATGCTAATTCAGAGGACTCTCTCTTTAAGTTAGAGAAAATAGTCATTAAGGAGACAAGGAAATGGTGAGAAATTTCATTTCTAGAGGCTTACATAAAAGAGGTTTGCGCCTGAAAAAAGATCCCGCTGATAGGTTGGAATATTCACCATATGCTCTGAGATGAGATTTAGCTCTTGAGATATGCTCTTTAACTTTGATGGAAATTATTATCGATTTTGAGAAGGATAATTTACAAAAATTATCCATAGATATGGAAAAATTAGAAAACGATTTCTGTTTGGACAAAGACAATAAAATATTTAAAAACAAAGAAAAAATTATATTAGAAAGAGTAAATAAGATTGATGAAAAAAATAGCAGAAACAAAGAACAGAAAATACGTTAGAGATAAGAATGACATAGATTCTAATTTCCATTCAATCACTAATAAATCCAGTAGGATTAATCACATAAGAAATGGTGGATACAATAACAATTCTACAAATAATTTTCGATCAGATAAAAAGGGAAAGAGTTATTTTAGTCCCGATAAGAATAGGAGAAAATATGGGTCAAAAACGCCATTTGAAAATAAATCCCCACTTAAAACAAGAAGGGAAATAATCGAAAAGTCCTAAGGAATAAGCCCCAAGGAATAACCAATAGAAACAATAAAAAAAAAACCTGATTAAAAGTCCCCAACAAAGGAAAGATCTCTCAAGGATCCATTCAGATTCTGAGAAAATTTTTGAGGAGATCGCCCATTTTTTAGACAAGGGGCGAAACCTAAAGAAAAAGGGACAAATAAACCAAATTTTCTCCCCCAAAATACCAGAAATAGATCTTACCAACAGATTTGCCCCCCTAGGGGAGTGGAATGCCCCAGGGAAGAGAAGGCGATTGAGCGAATAGATGACCATTTCGAAATAAATTAATTTGCTCTATCTAAAGGCATTTTTTATCAATAATGATGTTATTTTAAACTGAAAAGATATTTTAATTCTAGAAAAGGGTCTCAAGTTTTCTCCCAATAGTGCTGCTAAACCGTTTGATCTATTTATAGATCTAAACAAATTTTTTGAAAGATGTCTATTAAAAGATTTTTTAAGAAAAAAAAACTAGAGGGTTTTTGTAGCAATATAATTAAAGGAAACACTCCCTAAGTCAATGTTTAAACCCAGAACAACTTTCTGTCCAAGTGAAAAGGGACATCAGTTAGAGGCATTTTTTTAAATGGTCAACAGTGATATAAGAAAATTGGATTTTAAATGAAGAAATTTCAAAATAACTAAAGATGAAAATAGGGCTCTTAAATCATTGAAAAATCGTAAGGATATTATTATTAAGAGTGCAGATAAGGGAGGTGGCATTGTAGTTATGTCTACTAAATATTACCTCAAGGAATCCAATAGAATTTTAGGAGACTCTTTTACTTATAAAAAGTTACCATCGAACCCTAATTCAACCTTTAACAGTGAGCTGAAAACAATGCTCACTAAGTATAAAGAAGAAGGCATTATTGACAGTAAAGTTTATTCATTTTTATTTCTAGAAGCCCCTAGGATTCCGACCTTTTATTTTATGCCTAAAGTGCATAAATCTGTAACTCATCCTACAGGAAGATCCATCATTAGTGGTGTCGATTCCCTTACATCGAAATTATCTGAATTTATTAATTTTTATCTCCAAAAATACACTCAGAGTGCTAACTCCTATTTAAAAGATACCAAAAGTTTGCTAAAAGAGCTAGAATGCCTAGAGTGGAAAAATAATTATAGGTTACAGTGGATGTTACATCACTGTATACAATCATCCAGCATGATTTAGGACTTACTGCTGTTAACACAGCACTTGATTCGGACTCTGAAATATCTCCCAAATTTAGTGGTTTCTTACTGGATAGTATTCATTTTATTCTTAATCACAATTTTTTTATTTTTTATGATGATTTTTATTTGCAATTACAAGGAACAACCATGGGTACTAAGTTCGCACCAAGTTATGCGGCCATTGGGAGAAGAATTACATCTGGTCCAATAATCCTTTTGGCGCGAACTTGGTACTCTGGAGAAGGTACATAGATGATGTCCTTTTTATTTGGAATGGTACTGAGGACATTTTAATGGATTTTATTGATTATATTAATGATAATTATCTTTCTCTAATCTTCTCCCCTGTTTTTAACCGCAATGAGATCAATGTTTTAGATTTCACTATCTTTATAGAGGACACTAAGATTAAAACCAAAACTTTTTTTAAACCCACTGATGCAAACAGCTACATCAACACGGACAGTAGCCACCACCCTAATTGGCTCCGAGGCGTTCCTCTGAGCCAATTTACTAGATTAAGGAGGAATTGCACGGATGAGAACCTTTTTTTAGATTAGGCCTCAATGTTAAAGAATATATTTTTAGAGCAGGGGTATACAGATGATTTTATTAATAAAGTGATATGAGTTCTTACAATAAAAAGAGAGGAGATTTGTTACTTGACAAAAGATGTGTTCCTTCTATTAATAACACATTTGCTTTCTCTTTCAACACACAGTACAATATTCATGCTACTAAAATAAGAAAAATATTAAATACGCATTGGCCACTTTTATTAGAGGATGATCTTCTGAAAACAGAAATTCCCCCCCGTCCCACAAATTATTTTTAGAAAAGGAAAAAGTTTTAAAAACGGTTTTGGCACCTGGCACTTTCAGGAACAAGGAGAAAATAGAAATTTATAAACACGAAGGGTTCTATACCGGTGGATCTTGTAAAAGTTGTTATTATAAGTGCCACAAGGTCCTTTATTTTACTAGTTCAAAAACTGGGAAAACATTCAAAATTAAAGAGCATATCACATGTAATTCTTCACATGTGGTATACCTTCTGACATGTGGCTGCGGGGCCCAATATGTTGGGAGAACAATTAGACCGCTAAAAAGGAGATTTTTAGAACACAATAACAACATTAAAAAGAAATTACTTTCTCATTCAGTTCCTGTCCATTGTAACCAATGTCAGAATTTTGACCCTGATACTTTCTCATATTGGAATTGAAAGGGTATCACTCGATGAAAGGGGAGGTGATCTAGTACTCAAACTTAGACAGAGAGAAGGTCACTGGATTTACACCCTAAAAACCATGCAACCTGATGGTATGAATATTGATTTTGATATGGCGTGTTTTTTTGTGAGTTTTATCCGTTTTTTATATCTGTTTGTATTTTTATGATTTCAATTACCTATTTATGTACACTTATCATATTTATTTCATGATCTGTTCTAATTTTGTTATATTTTATTTTTTATTTTTTCCCATCCTCATATGTTTTTTTCTCTCTATTTATGATTGAACTTCATGATCGCACTGGAACGCATTTGCATTCCATTATTGGATGGAGACTTCACTTCCGGGTTCTAGTAGCACGGACTCAGTAGAACACATATGCGTCCCAGCATTGAAATGAAACCATTTCCGGCTACGGCGTGAAAAGAGACTCGAGACGCAACGATCAGGAAGAGAAGAGAGGATTGGTTAAAGTGCACGATTTCTTACAGGTGGACTTTTTCGGACTTATTTCTGATTGGCTTAAGAGCCGGTAATGTTAATTTTAGTGGGGTATTTAAACAGTGTATAGGATGTTTTTGTATGTGATTTGCCAAATGCCCCTGACGAAGTCTTTACAGACGAAACGCGTAGGGTGGCAGGATTACTTAATTTTACTATTTTATTGTTGACTCGATCTTTCGTTCGTCTTTTATCCTGATTATGCTTCCATTCTGACTGGGAAGACGTCTTACAATTTGATGAGCCATTTTACTACTTTTATTTTGTAAGTGCAATCAATAAAGTTATCCTTTTTACTCATGCAGCTATACACTATGTCTTGCTTTTCTGCTTTATCTTCAAGCTTCTATTTGGAGTAAGAGAGGAAAATAAACACCTGGAAGAGACTTATATACCCCGTCCATTGTATCCATGTGTTTGTGAGTGCACCTAGTTCTTTTTATTTTTTTTCTATTTTGTTCATTTTTTATCTGCACCATTGTGGTCTCTATTTGCTTCATATTTTAGGTTGTGTATATTTTTTTTATATATATGTCTACGTTTAAGAAGACACTGAGGAGTCTTCACACTACCTAATTTAAAGGGGTAATTTATATAATCTTTATTTTCCCCTTATAGCCACAAGGGTATATATATTGCATTTTGTGCAATTTTTTGTTTACAAGACTCTGATGTGTGTTCTGTTATTAATGTGCTCCCAGAATACGTGACAGATCTTGTCGAATCGAGCTTCGAACTGCGCTTTCCAGGCCTAGATTGTGGAGCTCTCCGGGTGACGAGGATGTGGAGATGCCATCTTGGCCACTCCATGTGGTGCTTGATTCGGCAAGAGATTCTGCTGCTGCAGACAGGTAAGTTTCCCAAGTGGGGACCAGGATATCCTCCACTGGTCCAAAGGGGGGGGGGGGGGGGGGTGTGGGGCAATCATTTAATCTTTGTGAAAGACTAGCCCAGTATTGGGGGTTCGGCCCCCTCCCACAGACAACAGGTCACCAGACAGGTTAGGCCGCATGGTCGGACATTTGGATTTCTCGGTGTAACAGCACAAATCTGGTATCTCCGTGTTCCGGGTTGGCAGAGGTCAGAGTATAGCTAGTGAGGGGCTACTTTCAGCTTGGTTATGAGCTACTAAGCCTTAGTTTACGCTCGAACAGATTGGAGCTGCAGTGTAACATGTCCGGCTATCTTGGCTGTCAGGCCCCGCCCCGCAAGGATATTATTTAAAAACAAAACAGAAAAAACTAAGCTATATCTCTCAAAAATCACACCGGGATAATGGAGACGGGATTTTGTCAGTGACACGCTTTGTGTCACTAGCAATTCCCAGAATGGGGGAGTCCACCTAAAAGAGGGGCAGGCCTTCCTGCTGACAAGCCTTGAGGACCAGGTAGGAAGTTGTGATGATCTGAATAGCTATCACCGTTTGGTATTCCCTTCTTCCATGAAATAATAACGCCAGTAATCCAAAGGTTCCAATTTCGCTGGTTTCGCATAATAACCCACACATGAGCCAAAGCTTCATGCTGGGACAAGACTGGTTTAATGGAAAAACAGGAATCCAATATATACAGTACATAACTCCTCCTCTGAGCCAGCGAGATGATTGAGTTTTGAGAACATACTAAACTAAATTACCTGCTGGCCAGAAAAGTTAACATTTTCAAGTTTTTCAGAAATATCCCCAAAAAACATAAAAAACCCTGGGTAGCTGATGTCTGTGGGAGAAACATATAAAAATTTCAGCCAAATCCGTTTGGTAGTTTCCGAACGGCACCGTGTGAAAAGTTGTCTGGTCTGCCACGAGGTTTAATCCGAGAAACAGTTCCACAGTATTTGTAGCAAGAGCCAGTCTCCGTTCGTGGAGATTCATACGAAAACCGCAATAGGTAGAATATAGATGGTTAGTGTAGAATGCTCCTTGCGTTCGTCTGTTTCAAACTCCCGAAAGCCGTTCGTCTACAGTGCTGGGAAATAGGACGTAGGGGACTTCCATCTAGACCAGGGTTCGTGCGAGTGCGTTGCCGAAAACAGTTCCAGGCACTCGACAACCAAGTTCCGCTGTCCGCATACGGGATCCAAGATGGCGACGTCCATTGTTCTCACCACGTGCATTCGTATTCACGAAATGGCGGTCACCTAGGAGCATTCAATTAGGCTGCGGTTTTCGTATTGCTACACAGTGTTCCATGTTCTAATTAGTCCCAGGGTGGTCTCCGTTCAGTTAAGCGAACAATTTACCGAATGGACATACAAAAGAAACGAATAACTGAGGGAAGTGGATAGCAAGGAGTGTAACTAGCCAAACGGTGCTGGGAATTCCTTCACAGAAGTGGTTCCTGTTTAACTGGGCCCCAGCCTTCAAGACCATGCAGGAAGCTGCATGGTCCTAGTGCCCGCTGCACAGCGCAAGCACATCTAATGATGCACTCACACTGTGCTGCTTGGGGTCAGTATCCTGATGTCCAAAAATGCAGTACAGCAGGGAACTTAAGCAGTAGAGTGGGACAGGATCTTGTATTTGGGACTGTCCCACTGAAAGTGGGTCAGTTTGGAAGTCTGCTAAGCTAGTAGTTCATACACGGTTATTTCGTAAAGTTAGAATTGAAAATGAATTCAAAAAGAATTTCACATTTGATTGACATTATAAACACCAAAACAACTTTAGCTTACTGAAGCAGTGTTGGTATATAGATCATGCAGTTACATTGCTTGATTCTCTGCCATTTAGGGGCTAAATCACTTTGTTTATGCAGCCCTAGTCACACCTCCCTGCACGTGACTTACACAGCCTTTCTAAACACTTTCTGTAACTAGTCATCTACTGTTTTCACTTCCTTTATTGCAAATTATGTTTAATTTAGATTTTTTTTTATCTCCTGCTCTGTTAAAACCATGTACGCATTGCTTGTGCCTCTTGTGTGTGATTAAAGTTCAATTTACAGAGCAGAAGATAAAACTCTAACTTTAAAAAAACTCTAAAGCAAATTAATAATTTATTGCAAATTAAACCATTTTTTTTCCATGCAGGCTGCCTGAGTTACAGCCATAGAACTGTGTAGTGAGCCTTTAGTATAACAGAGCAGGAGATAAAATATACCAAAGTAAACACACTACACCAGTGGTAGTCAACCTTTTTCTACCTACCGCCCACTAATGCATCTTTTTGGTTGAAAAAATTTCCTTACCGCCCACCAGTTTTCGCGCAAATGCGGAATATTTTTAAGAAAGGAGGGTGTTTTTAAAAAAAATAAATGTACGTACATTTATCTTTTTATTTCTACTTAATGCAGGTTTATAAGGTTTTTAACTTTATAATGTTTAATGAGAAAGCAATAAAGTAAATTGAAATTACCTTTACTAGTGATTAATGAGATCCTTGAGGTTGATGCTGCGAGACTAAATATTTGATATCTGGTTCGATTTTCGTAAGGAACAAACGAAGGTCTCTTTCAGTGATATTCAGACGACTTCTCTGTTTGCGCATAATATGATTTCTCATTTGTGCGTCAGCTCATCTCCTCTCCCTCCTCAATTCCCCTCCCCACCTTTTTTTCCCCTTTTTTCTATTTTTTAACCGTCCTTATAGCAATGCCCAGTAGGAAGGCTGAGCTAGGTAGCCCACTTACTATAGTCCACTATAACATACAGACACACACACACACACGACACACACAGGACACACACAGGACACACACAGGACACACACACAGGACACACACAGGACACACACAGGACACACACAGGACACACACACAGGACACACATACAAAGACACAGACAGGCACACATACACACACACACACACACACGTATGTGTGCCTGTCTGTGTCTTTGTATGTGTGTCCTGTGTGTGTGTCCTGTGTGTGTGTCTGTATGTTATAGTGGACTATAGTAAGTGGGCTACCTAGCTCAGCCTTCCTACTGGGCATTCCTATAAGGATGGTTAAAAAATAGAAAAAAGGGGAAAAAAAGGTGGGGAGGGGAATTGAGGAGGGAGAGGAGATGAGCTGACGCACAAATGAGAAATCATATTATGCGCAAACAGAGAAGTCGTCTGAATATCACTGAAAGAGACCTTCGTTTGTTCCTTACGAAAATCGAACCAGATATCAAATATTTAGTCTTGCAGCATATACATACAAACAGACAGGCACACACACAAACAGACATGCACACACACATGCAGACACACACATAAGACATACATAGACACACACACATGCAGACACACATACAATGACACATACAAAGACAAGACACACATACATACAGACAGACACATACACACACACAAGACACATACAGACACACATACGACACACACAAGACATACATACAGACACAGACAGGCACACATACAGACACACAAGACACACATACAGACACACAAGACACACATACATACACACACAAAGACACAGACAGGCACACATACACACGAGACACATACATACAAACAGACAGGCACACATACAAACAGACAGGCACACATACATGCACACACACATGCAGACATACATAGACACACACACATGCAGACACAAGACACACATACAATGACACATACAAAGACAAGACACACATACATACAGACAGACACACACACACACACAAGACATACATACAAAGACACATACAGACAGAGACACACACACAAAAGACATACATACAAAGACACATACAGACATACATACAAAGACACATACATACAGACACACACACACACACACACACACAAGACATACCTACAAAGACACACACACACACACACACACACACACATTATATTTAAGTCACCCTCCTGTTTCCTACCTTTAAGGTGCAGGAGGGTGACTTTCCCTGGGGTCCAGTGGTGGCTCAGGTGGATGGGAGTCAGAGTTCCCACTCTGACTCCCTGGTGTTCCTCCCGCGCGGATCTCAGTTTTAGCTGGGAGGAGTGACCGGGGAATCACTTCCTCCCAGCTCTGATGTCATCACAGGGGGCCCGGTCGCGCTGTTAAAGCGCCCAGCGCTGATCGGGCCCCCTTTACAATCCGCATCCATCGGGTGGCCCTGGCAGCATGGGCCACCCGATGGACACTTTGGAAGGCGGCCCCGGCGGTTTACCGGGCGGGCCGGAGCCGCAAATGGTCACGGCGGTACCCAGTCGCACGGGTACCGCCGGCTCGCACCCGCCCGCCCGATCAACCTGGAAATCCCTACCGCCCACCTGGAATCCTGAAACGCCCACTAGTGGGCGGTAGGGACCAGGTTGACGAACCATGCACTACACTGATTGAAACTTAAACTATTTTATATATTGGCTGTGTCATTCAAAGCCGGTAGAGGTGTGGCTAGAGCTGCATAAACAGATATAAAAGTGATTTAACTCCTAGATGGCAGAGAATTGAGCAGTGTGACTGCACTAATACTGCTTCATTAAGATTAGGTTGTTTTGGTGATGTAAGATATTACTTGGACAGTTTCCATAGAGATTACATGATATTCTCATGTTTGTTTTACACATTCATCCCATACTGACATACTGAGACAGTTAAAAAAATATAGACATTTATATAGCAAATGTACATATGTATGCAAACCACAGATATTTATATATAGAAGATATATGACAGCTTCATCGATCTTTTATATTCCAGATCCCACCAATCTGAGCAGGCTCAGACACTCTCCAAAATACAGAACTTGAAAAACTGTTCTGCTTGTTAAAATAATGGACAAATGATACAATACAATGGTATTTCCTTCTATGTAATATACTGTGACTGCTTAATGATTTATCCACTAGAGGGAGGCAGAGATCTATGGCATTTAAGATGTTCTTTTAGACAGAAGGATACTGAGATCAGAGTAGGAAATATTTTGCAATGAGTAATGAATATTACTATATTAATCACACTTCAACAGATGATGATTCTTTTGACATAAAAGATTTGTTAGTAGCTTTTAATATTTAGTAACAGAAGGTTCAAAACTTTAATGTAAATCATTTTTATTTTAATAATGTCAGAGTTCTAATAACTGTCACATTGTATGGAATAATGTTTATAAAATATTTTTTTTCCCTCCCACTCTTGCTCTTTCTCTCTCTATCATTTATAATATATTTCATCTAATAATATTTAGGTCATTCCAAGATCTATGCTGTTATTAGTAATACTGCTCAAGTTTGAATAACCCTTGAAAACCATGTGCCCTCACTATATATTTTATCATTTTATTATGTAATTTTGTGAATTGGATGACTCCTTGACATTCTAAACTGTTATTAGCCTAAATCATTTAATATAGTTTTTCACGTAATATAGTTGCCAGATTTTTTACACTTGTGTCATTACAAATAGCTTGTGTTTGGTCTGTTTATTTATATTTATGAAAACTCAAATTCTCTCAGTTAACAGTGCTTTTGCACAATGTGGGGGAGATTAATAAACTTGTCTGATTAGAAAGGTGGTGAAAAGTTGTAAAAGTGGGGCAATGTCTATGGAATAACTGGGTTTAGCAAGTATATATTTTGTTAAATGTAAATTAGAAGACAGACGTTTGGCATCACCAATATAGGCCAGATTCTTGCGATCGGTCTTTGTAACCTTCCAAAAGATGTTACCATTCCTTGAGCGCCAATATAATGGGCAATAGTTCTCTGTTACCTATGTCATAATTACGCTCAGCTGAAGACAACTTTCTGGAGAAGTAACCACAAGGATGCAGAGGGGCATCCTGACTCTCTCTCTGGGAAAGGACAGCTCGACCCCTGCTTCGGAGGCATCAACCTCAAGTATGAAACCATTGCTAGTATCAGGAAGCATCAATATGTCTGCAGAAGCAAACAATTTCTTGAGACGTTCAAAAGCCTCTTTGGCTACTTTGGACCAATTAATTCTCTTGCGTGTCATATTGGTGATGGGGGCTATTACTGAAGAGAAACCCATTATGAATCTCCTGTAATAATTGGAGAAACTAATGAACCCTTGAATGGCCTTTAACCCATTGGGTAATGGCCAGTCTAGAACAGCCTCTAGTTTGCAAGTATCCATTTGTATCCATTTGGAAACCAGAGGCGGATATATTATATCTCAAAAACTGTACTTCAAGTTAATCAAACATGCATTTTTCAAGTTTACAATAAGGACCATTCTTGAGTAAAGTTTGTAATACTTGTTTAACATGATCATGATGGGTCTGGAGGTCGGTGGAATAAACGAGGATATCATCAAGGTATACAAGTGCAAAAGAGTAAATATAATCCCTTAGCACATCGTTAATTAAGTCCTGAAATACGGCCGGGGCATTGCATAACCAAACGGGCATAACAAGATATTCATTGTGGCCAATTCTAGTATTGAATGCCGTTTTCCACTCGTGTCATTCTTAATCCTAACCAAATTGTATGCACTCCTGAGTTCAAGTTTGGTAAAGACATTAGCACCCTGGAGTCTGTCAAACAATTCGGAGATGAGGGGAATAGGATAGACATTTTTAATGGTGATTTTGTTTAAAGCCCTATAGTCAATGCAAGGATGTGATTCTCCATCCTTTTTAGACACGAAAAAGAAACCTGCACCAGCAGGGGATGATGATTTGCGTATGTAACCCTTACTTAAGGCATCTCTGATGATTTTACTCTTTTGTGGGGATAGAGCATAGATCAACCCTTTAGGAGGCATGGCCCTGGGCAACAAATCAATGCAACAATCATCTGATCTATGTGGAGGTAGAACATCAGTTTGACATTTACTGAACACTTCCCTAACCTCCCAATACTGCTTGGGTATTTCGGGGGTTGTGGGTGTAATAGTAGGTAAAGTAACAATGCCCACTCTTTTAGTAAAATGTGACATACAATCCTCCTGACAGTCTGCACCCCATTCCAGTATTTCCTCTTTGTTCCAGTAAAGGAGGAGACTATATTTAAAAGAAGAAAAACTACCACAACAAGAGGACATAGTCTTAAATTAGAGGGGCAAAGGTTTAAAATAATATCAGGAGGTATTACGTTACTGAGAGGGTAGTGATGCATGGAATAGCCTTCCAGCTGAAGTGGTAGAGGTTAACACAGTGAAGGAGTTTAAGCATGCGTGGTATAGGCATAAGGCTATCCTAGATATAAGATAAGGCCAGGGACTAATGAAAGTATTTTGAAAATTGGGCAGACTAGATGAGCCGAATGGTTCTTATCTGCAGCCACATTCATCTTATCTGTTGCCACATGTTTCTATGTTCCCACCGAAGAGACCAATAGTTAGTGGGACGGGTTCGATACTACAACCTCCAGCAGAAATTTTGGATACATTTCTAATAAAATATGTGCCCGTACAAAAGTCCTACATCAAAGACAAAAACAAATTCTCCTGAAACTCATTAAGAATTTCTCTTTATTAGACCATGTGGAAATCTGGGAGGTCAGTCTGAATGTTTAATCCTTTTAAACATCTATAGGCCAAGAGGAGGGTCTGAAAACGGTGGCGTGGACCTTGAACAATAATAGGGAGTTGTTTAGATATGCAGATACCAAGAAGTATATACTAGATCTGTTACAGATTGTACCGATAGAGAATTATTTTCTCTATGAGAACAAATTCTACCAGCAGGTGAAAACAACAGCCATGGGCTCGAATATAGCCCCAACATAAGCCAATATCTATATGAATCAGTTGGAAGAATAACACATATACACAATACCACTGTTTGAGAGGTGTCTTACGTGGAAGAGATTTATTGATGATGTGTTCATATGTTGGGGTGGCAGAAGAGCCCTACTAAACACTTTTTTTCATCAGTTAAATCTGCTAGACCCGAATATTAAGTTCACTTTGAAGTGTGATAGATATAGTGTCCCCTTCTTGGACAAACTGGTTTATCACATAGAAAATAGATTACATACGGACATTTATAAAAAAAACGACTTATGGAAACAACCTTCTTAAAGGACCACTATAGGTACCCAGACCACTTCAGCTCAATGAAGTGGTCTGGGTGCCAGGTCCCTCTAGGGTTAACCCTGCCTGCTGTAAACATAGCAGTTTCAGAGAAACTGCTATGTTTACATATGGGTTAATCCAGCCTCTAGTGGCTGTCTGATTTTCACAGTGAGAAGACGCCAGCGCCCATAGGAAAGCATTGAGAATACTTTCCTATGGACTGACTGAATGCGCGCGCGAGTTTGTTATCCTGGCACTATAGTGGCCCTTTAACTATGAGAGTTACCATCCACAGCATTTAAAAGATGGTCTTCCTTACAGTCAGCTTTTAAGAGTCAGAAGGATAGTGTCACAAGAAGACCAGGTACAAACGGGACTTGATTTTATGTGTAGCAAATTCATAAACAGGGGGTATACTCATAAACTTGTAGAGACACATATAGAGAGGGTACAAAGCTTCACCAGGGAACAAGACTTAAATAACACAAGGAGGATGAATAATTCAGATAGAATACCATTTATATACCCATACACCCCATACAGCAAAGAGATAAGAAAGATTGTCATGAGACATTGGAAAGTCTTTGAAGGGGATGCGAATTTACCTAAAGAATTTGGCAATCCTCCACTATTCTCATATCAAAGGGCCAAGAATCTTAAAAACCTGTTGGTTAGATCAGACATTGGCAGTAACAAGAAGCAAACTTGATTGTTTTCGGAACCAACGAAGGGTACCTTCCAGTGCTTGGGCTGTATGCATTGCAATAGTGTAATTAAGGGCGAACATTTTTCACACCCACATTCAGGCAAACAATATAAGATCAATAATTATTATACCTGCAACTCAGATTATGTGGTATATATTTCGAAATGTCCATGTGGGTTGCTTTATGTGGGAGAGACGATAAAACCTGTTAAGGAACATGTGGGAGAACACCAGAGATGCATCTGAACAGCATTACAGGGAGGAAGATATGAGGCTCTGGTACCGAGACATTTTAAACAACAAAGTCGCAGTGTTAACCAAATACGGTTTCGAGTAATTGACAGTGTTCCACACCTACGTAGGGGTGGAAATAGACAAAGAATGTTACTCCAGAAGGAGACTAAATTGATTAGTTCCCTAGAGACACTATATCCAATGGGTCTCAATGATTGACAATGATCTAAAACATTTCCTATAACATTATGGCATCTGTAGAACCCTGTCTTGTCTCACACCCCAATGTGACATGTATGTCAAGTACCACTGTATTCGTGTATCTAACAATCAACTTGGATATGTTTCCAACTACACAACAACTTGGATATGTTTCCAACTACCCAGTATGCTGCTTTGACCAGGACGACTGGCCTGTATGCCTCTTGGACTTCCCCCACTTATTTAACAATTTGGTCATCATGGTCCACTACCCGACGAGATGCGTGGTTCCCACTGTGAGACACCATATACATTTCACACATTACATTCTGTTTTATCATTAATTATAAGGGATATCTCATCAGATTCTCCTTTATTACCTACTGCAATGGCTACAATCCCTGTTCCATATTAGGTATGGTTGAGGCATGGATATCTTATTAACTAACAATGTGATCTCTATATAACAGGAGTGAGGATATTCCCTTTTTTCTGTCATCTTTTTGATGTATTCAATATATGACCCATGTCATCTGTTTTCTTCATTCTTTCATTTCAGTTTTTTAATTTTATTCTTCTGATTTATTTTTTTATCTCTTTCATATATTGTGAGCTCTTGAATTGAATGTAGGTAGGTTAGATTTACCCAATATCCCATTATGCAAGGTTAACATTATTTCTATAACACTTAGCTAAGTTTAATCGCAGCAGACACATACAATAAGAATGTTAATACCCTATTTTCTGTATATAAGATACTATTCCATTCATTGCCTTTTTAGGACTTTGTTTCCCCTTTTTATCCTGGTGTTACTACCAATGTAATGATGACATATTATGTGCATGTTAAGAAAGGACACTGTTACTGTGAATAAAGTTATTGAAGGTTGCTTTAAGCATAGATGGAGTAATGTTAATACGTCATTCCGGAAGCGTGAGGACACAGAGTTACATGGACGCATCCACCACTAGGAGAAGCACCCCGAGGGCGCATGCGCCAGATGAGATCAGTCCACTTTGGGACCTAGTGGCAAAGATTACCTTTTGATTTATAACAAGTGGCCTCTATAGTGTGTACACACAGGAACTAAACAACATATTTTGGACGTCTTCAAATATTTTATTATTGCTGGTGCATTTCTCTTTTTTCTTCTTTTTGGTCTATTTTGCTTTTTTGTTTCATTTATTCTTTGTTTATATTTGGATTACTATATTTACTTTTTCACCTATTTTTCTGTGGATCATCACACCCAGGTTCCTCAGCCATTTTGGACTGTCCAAACTCTCGAAAAAAGGACACACATTGCAGAACTTTGTGGTATAGGAAGCATGTGTATGAGGGATTTTTGTCTCAGTTCTATGGGTTTACATATACTGATATGAGCATTTGTATATTGCTTTTTATATTGTATATAGTTTTTGACACTTTTTTTGTTTTTGGTTACTGTATTTGTCAATCTTTATTTTCTTTGTGCAATTGGTTACAAACAGGCTTGCCATGCCCCAACAACAGTGCAATCTTAACAGTCATATTATAACATTGTGTGGCATTGAGAGATGTGGCACAGTTTTATAAAATTATTAATAACAAGATATTCAGATGCTTAGAATGTGTGATAATGACAGGCTAAGTATACTTGTCTGCGACAGTTGGTGTAAACCAAGTTTTCCACTGAGATTAAATGTCATTCTAAGAAGATGCTTGTGTTAAATATACTTAGCCAACTGCCAAGCTAGTCTGACACTTAGACTAAGGAGCGCCGCAAGACAAGGTGATTAGTGTACAGGAATATTATATTGGTGTAACAGGAGGGTAGATAAGCAGGATATACGTACTGACAGAGAAACATGTACAGTGGTATAACATTGTATAGACAAGTCTAGGAATCGTACAGGTACAAACACACCCAGCTATTCTGTACAGGTACAAACACACCAACTCCCCACTGCATAAAGATCTTGCCTGTAGTAGATTTAACATACAGCATAGTTCATTTAATATTCAGGCTAGGATTGGAGTCGCTTATATTGTACCTCTGGGAGCGTTATTAGTATGTTACTTTACCGCATCAATAGTAGGTCATTTAGTGTAGAGAGAGATAAATGCAGAGAAAGGAAAATGAAAATCACAAGACAAAATAAAGAAAAATTAGTGCTTGGTATTTAAAAGATATATATCGCTTCTCTTGTTGTCGGAGAGGGAGTATGCTCAGATGGCAGTCCTTAGAGCAAGTTAAGACAATTCCTCTAAGTGGCATAGCTGCTACCTTGCCTAGGCATGTGTTGTTCCGGAGCAGGGTGCCTCCTCACCCCAGGCCTGGAAGAGGACCGGCATCTTCTTACCACAGACTTGGGTTAGTCGAGGGACCAAGTATATCCCCTTCAGCGGGAGGGCGAGGAAGGTAAGTGGCAATCTCTGCTGGCCATAGATGCTCTTTTGCCCACGTGGACGATGCCTCGAAGTCTTGCCTCAGGTGGCCCTTGGTCTTGGTGAGCAGTCTTGGGGTTCAATGAAATCCTTGTTGTAGATCTTGCGCTCTGAGGCGGCTTCACCGTGCGTGGCTGCTCCTTTCTCTGGTTTCCCTTCGGCGGTACAGACTCGTGGGTTGTGGTGTCCGTTTTACGTGCGTGTATCTTCAGACCGAAGTTCTGTAAGATCTGGTCTAGCTGCCACAGGAAATAGGCAGTGGAGTCACTATGCCCTCTTGGTTGCATTCGCGCCATGTGCGTTTGTGCACGCAGTATCTGCCATCTTGGGATGTTGTTGTGCGATGCGATATCTGCTCTGTTCAAGTGTAGAGCTAAGCTGGTATAGCCGACTACTCTCCAGAGGGGACCAAGATATAAAGAGATTCTGGTCTAGCTAGGTTTGATTCAGAGGGAGGAAAGCGACCGCCTCCCCTCCACTCAGTCTCCAGTAGGCTGCAGCCTGCAGTTCTCGGAGCCTCAGGGCATTTGTTAAAGTGTCCAAAGGTGTCACGTATTCTTCCGCATATAAAAATGTGATTAATGATATTTACTGTTCTGACAGGAAAAGTTGTGCCAAGCAACATTACTGTCCTGACAGGAAAAGTTGTGCTGAGCAGCAATTATGCAAATGGAAACCTCGTAACTGCCTTTGGGGTCAAAGGCCGATTACAGTCTATCCGATCCAGAGGAGGGGTATTTAGGCCCCGTTCTCATCCTGCTCAATGCCCTGTCGTGGTTTCCCTAGTGGTTGTCAGAGAGCACGTCCCTGATTCAAGTTTCTTCTGGTTTTTGACTTTGGCTTTGATTTTGACTTCCCTGTATTCTGGTATCCCTGACTTCTGGCTTTCCTTTATCGTTGTGTCTCTTTCTGTATCCCCTGACCTCGGCAAGTATCCTGACTACTCTTTGGTACGTTAAGTACGGCCATTCTAAGGCCCGGTAATACATTACCTATTAGTCATCTGTGTGACACAATTCTATGTGCTGGATCAACTAGTAATCCTGACATTGCGGCATGGCCATAGATCCTGTAGAATTGTGTCAGCACATAGCTGCTTGCGAGAGAAAGCTAGTGGAGAATGATCACCATATGGATCAGTTTGCCCAGGCTTTCAGTACGTTCCCTACTCGAACAGCGCATCTGCAACCAGCGGCTTCTCCAACTGTGTCACCTCCGCCTAATGTACCTCCTGTAGTACATAAGGTACCTACTATCTCCCTATTTCCTCCCTTGCATTTCGATGGTAATATTCAAGAATGCTGGGGATTCATTAACCAAATTGAATATAATTTTGAGGCCTCACCGGGATCTTTTCCCACTGACAGAGCTAAAATTGGTTACCTGATGAACCAGCTTAAAGGTAAAGCTTTAGCTTAGGCCAATCCGTTATGGGAGATTAGTAGGAGCATTGCACACAATTACCAGGAATTCCTTGCGGAATTTAAACTTATGTTTGAACCATTAGGCAGGGAGGATGACGCCTCCACTGCCCTAATGCATATTAGACAAGGGAACCGGTCTATCTCGGAGTATGCCATAGAATTTCGCACCTTGGCTTCCGAGGTAGACTGGACTAACAGCTGATTAATCTCAGCATTTAAGAAAGGATTATCTGAGACTATGTTGGATGAGATTGATGCCAAAGAACTACCCAAAAAACTCAATGAGTTTATTACGTTTATTATGCTTATTGATAATAGACTCAGAACCAGAAATAAAACCAGACGTATGGCTTTGCCATTAGCACCTCATTTCACTAGACCAGTTGTTCCTGACATCTCTATACAGTCCGAACCCGAACCTATGCAGTTGGGGGTCACTAGACTGTCCGAGGCAGAAAGACAACATAGGAGAAGAGAGCATCTATGCATATACTGTGGTAAAAAAGGACATATGAGGAGTACTTGTCCCATACGTCCGGAAAACTACCGCACCTAAGAACCTTAAGGGGACAGGTCTTGGGTGTAATGGATACGTCCTCTGGGAATAACATAAATAGATTTCTCCTTGATATTACGATCATAGTTTACAAAAATAACTTTTCATGCAAGGCCCTGATGGACTCAGGTGCAGCAGGAAATTTCATTGATGTTCATTTTGTTAAAAAGAATGCTATACCTATCAAGGAGAGAATATCAACTCTGGCCGTGAGGCTATTGACAGGAGACCACTTCTCAGCCCTTAATTACCCATGAAACCTTGCCCATTAACATGTCTATTGGTGCCTTATATAAGGAAGATATAATATTCCAAGTTATTGCATCTCCTTCTTGCCCTATCATATTAGGCTCTCCTTGGCTTAGTAAGCACAACCCTCATATCAACTGGGCTAATGGGGAAATATTGGAATGGGGAAAGGATTGTAATGGGAAGTGTATATTACACCTCACCAATAGAGTGGGTACCATTAAATTACCCACTACTACACCTCAAACCCCCAAAGTTCCCATACAATACCAGGAGGTTAAGGAAGTATTTAGTAAGAGTCAGTCCAATATCTTATCTCCTCACAGGTCATATGACTGCTCCATAAATCTGTTACCTGCCGCTATGCCACAGGAGAGTAAAATAATTGGAAGAATATATCAAAGACTCAATAAACAAGGGCCATATACGGAAATCATCCTCACCTACTGGTGCAGGCTTCTTTTTTGTAGAAAAGAAAGATGGAGAATTACGTCCATGCATTGACTACAGAGGATTAAATAAGATTACTGTTAAGAATGCCTATCCTATTCCTCTCATTTCCGAATTGTTTGATAGACTCCTGGATGCTAAGATCTTTACCAAACTGGATCTCATGAGTGCATACAATTTGGTAAGAATCAAGGAAAATCATGAGTGGAAAACGACATTTAACACTAGATGCGGGCACTATGAGTACCTTGTTATGCCTTTTGGCCTACACAATGCACCGGCCGTATTCCAGGATTTCATTAATGATGTACTCAGGGATTATATCTATTAATTTGTCCTGGTTTATTTGGATGATATCCTTATTTATTCCCCTGACCTTCAAACCCACCACAAACAGGTCAAACAAGTATTGCAGACTTTCCTGGAAAACAAACTTTATTGTAAATTGGAAAAATGCTTGTTTGATCAGACTGAAGTACAGTTTTTGCGGTATAACATTTCTGCCTCTGGTTTTCAGATGGACCCTAAGAAACTAGAGGCTGTTATACACTGACCAGTACCTAGTGGACTCAAAGCCATCCAAAGATTTATTGGGTTTGTGAACTATTACAGAAGATTTATCAAGGGGTTTTCTTCTGTAATAGCCCCCATCACCAATATGACACGTAAGGGGGCTAGTAGTACAGTATGGTCTAAGGAAGCTAGAGAGGCTTTCGAACTTCTTAAACAAAGGTTTGCTTCTGCCAACCTACTGAAACACCCTGACACCAGCAAACCCTTCATATTGGAAGTTAATGCCTCCGAAACTGTAGTAGGGGCGGTTCTTTCTCAAAGGGAGAGTCAGGACACCCTTTACTTTTCCAGAACGTTGTCTCCCACTGAGTGCAATTATGATATTGGCAACAGAGAATTGTTGGCCAATGTCCTAGCGCTTAAAGAGTGGCAACATCTTTTGGAAGGTTCCAAGGATCCCCTTTTGATCATTATGGACCATAAGAATTTGGCTTATATAGGGGATGCTAAACGTCTATCTTCTAGACAGGCTAGATGGTCTTTGTTTCTGTCTCACTTTAACTTCCTTATAACTTACAGACCTGGTCCCAAAAATGTGAAGGCTGATGCCTTGTCTAGACAGTTTGATACTCTTTACAGGAGTCTTTACAGGAACACGAGACATCCCCTATCACAGGGGTCAAGTCCTGGGGAATAAAGTGTGGGAACTCACTCGAGTTCCACCCCCACCCCACCACCAAAAAAAACCCAAAACTTGTATGCATATATAAACACATACACACACACTCAGGTGCACACATACACTTACAGAGACACACGTACACTCACAGACACACAAAGACACACACACAAATTCACAGATAGACACACACTCACAGACACACACATACACTCCCAGACACACACACTCCCAGACACATACACACACAAATACACATACATACTCTCACTCCCAGACACACACTCCCAGACACATACACACACACACACACACACCCAGACACATACACACACACACACACACACACACTCCCAGACACATACACACACACATACATACACACACTCACAGACACATACACACACACACATACACTCACGGACACACACACTCCCAGACACACACTCACTCACAGACACACTCACTCACAGACACATACATACACACACACACACACTCCCAGACACATACACACACACACTCCCAGACACACACACTCCCAGACACATACACATACATACACTCACAGACACACACACACACTCCCAGACACACACACTCCCAGACACATACACACACACACTCCCAGACACACACACTCCCAGACACACACACACTCCCAGACACATACACGCCCAGACACATACACTCCCAGACACATACACTCCCAGACACATACACACATACACTCCCAGACACACAGCACACACACATATACACAAGAATTATTGAATTTTTTTTTTTAAATTAAAAATGTCCACCCAGCCTCCCTACCTGGAGAGCTGACGTGGACCTGTCCCTGGGGTCCAGTGGGGCTTCAGTGCGGCCGGCTCTTTTCTTGCTGTCAGACGCGGCGAGGGAGCTGTGTTCTATCTGCTCCCTCTCGCCGCGTGGGCGGTCTACTGATGCCGGGATCCGGAAATGACGTCATATTCAGGCTCCCAGCATCAGCAAACGGCGCGCGGCGAGAGGGAGCAGAGAGAACACAGCTCCCTCGCCGCGTCTGACAGCAAGACAAGAGCCGGCCGGGGGGGTCCTTCAGGTGGCCATTAGGCCACCTCTTGGGCCCCCCATGACAGGAGGACACGGGGCAAAAAATGCCGCCCCCTGAGTGCCTGTAGGACCACAAACGGTAACGGCGTTCCTGCTCTAAAAAAAGTGCAGGAACGCCGTTCCCACGCGTTCCTGCAGGACTTGAGCCCTGCCCTATTATGCCTCCTGAATGTATCATGGCTTCTACTGTTCTTTCACTGTCTTCTCCCTTGCTTGGTGCTATAATGGAGGCTCAGTCTCAGGCACCATGCAATAAACCACTGGACAAATTGTTTGTTCCATTAGGTGAAAGAAAGAATGTGTGGAGGGTGTTCCACGACAATGTCGTGGACACCCAGGTATCAATAAATCCATATCTGCGATTCAGAGATCATTTTGGTGGGATTCCCTTAAAAATGATGTGAAGGACTATGTGCAGGCTTGTTCTGTTTGTGCTGTTTCAAAGGTCCATCATAAGCTTCCTTGTGGTTTGTTGCAACCACTTCCTATACCTAGTGTTCCATGGTCCCACTTGTCAATGGACTTCATCGTTGAACTTCCAAGTTCCAATGACTGTTTCTCCAAGATGGCTCATTTTATTCCACTTAAAAAAGTTCCGGCATCTGATATACATGCTGGCCACAAAATTCGCTATTTCCACGCCAAGTTTCCTCTCAAGCCTGGTCCTGCCCGCCCGGTGAGCGTTCTTCAGGTTGGGGGTAATGTCACGTATTCATCCGCATATAAAAATGTGATTAATGACATTTACTGTTCTGACAGGAAAAGTTGTGCTGAGCAGCAATTATGTAAATGGGAACCTGGTAAATGTAAGAAGACAATAAAAAGACACCAATAAGAAGACCACATTTCCTTAGGAGGGGATTATACCACCCAGGTGAACTAGATAAAGCTATCCTAGCTCTACGAATTGTGAATGCAAGAAGTACATCAAGGCACTACCTTCTCTTCTCATCTGTTTGCACTTTTTATTGGACTGGATTGAGAGACTCTGGTTTGGGTGTTGTGGCTGCCTCCCTGTTCTAATATATATGCGCAAGAGTCCAAGCTCCCATATATTCTGAATTGCAAGAGTTAACTAGTTTACATACTTAGCACAGCCTTGGCCAGCATTATAATATAATGATAGAATATGCATAACCCCCCCCCCCCCCCAAAAAAAAAACAAAAAAAACCTTTCAGCACCTTTTAGTTGGTTATTTGGTTGTGCTAAAAGTGAAAAAGTGACAGTTACTCTTTAAGCAGTGCATGCGAAGAAGTACAGGCTGAGATTAGGGGAGGTAATCTATTCCATGTTTTTACTGTTGTATTGACTATATATTGTCATGTCCCCTAATCTCACAATCTTGCATGTCTACTTAAGGGGTTTGGTATAGAGGAATTAGAATGGGATCTATTCCCCCAGATCACTCATCTCTGCTGCCTCTCACTGCTTTTCATTAGTATAGCCTTAGGGCATTTTATGCATTCTTGGCTACTGGTTTTCACCCAGAGGCGCCAGATCTCTGGGTAAACCACCATTCTCTATCTGGCTCTATCCAGATTTGACCTTTTTAAAGTGGAATCACCCCATTTTCTCTGCTGCTGCCTTCCAGATTACCCCAAATTCTGAAGGAGGTGGTCAGCTTTGAAGACCTGGGCTTAGGACCTTGACCTAGGGAGGAGCCTGCTTTGTCAGCCACTAGTAACTCCCATGCTGTACCTTTTCCAAAATCTTGATTACAGATGTTGGCTTTGCAACTTCTATCCATTCAGCAGAGCCATCAAGGAGCCCTCCAGACATTACCTATGTATTTCAAATCAGATAAACAGCTCTACTCTAGAAAAACGATTAATGTACTGATATGCTTATATTGTTTTTAAACTTGATAAAAGCAATATAGCAATGTTGCAATCATACTGCATTAATTGTGTGGCATTATAACACCATTTTGAAAACTGCCTGAGGGAATATTGTTAAGAACCCTGAGACTTCAAGGGATTCTCCAGTGCCAGGAAAACAAACCCGTTTTCCTGGCACTAGAGAATCCTACGGTGCCCCTGTAGTGCCTCCTGCCCCCTATCCTATGTTGCTGAAGGGGTTAAAACCCCTTTAGACACTTACCTGAATCCAGCACCAATGTCCTTCGGTGCAGGGTCAAGCTCTGCCCACACTCATCTCCCACTAACACCCACCAGCGGGGGAGACCTAATGCCCAAGCGCGTGCACATTAGACCTCCCCATAGGAAAGCATTATTCAATGCTTTCCTATGGGGATTCTGGCGTCGCTGGAGGTCCTCATGCATATCGTAAGGATGTCCATTGTCGTTTAAGCACCAAAAAGTCATTTAAGAACCCTGATAGACAGTCACTAGAGGAGGACTTAACCCTGCAAGGTAATTATTGCAGTTTATAATTACTGCAATAATTACACTTGCAGGGTTAAGGGTGATGGGAGTTGGCACCCAGACCACTCCAATGGGCAGAAGTGGTCTGGGTGACTGGAGTGTCTCTTTAAGACCATATCCATTGGGTCTATGTTTTAAGTGTATAAGCAAACTATGATGTAAATCATTTGAAGTAAGACACCTGTAATCAAGATGTCTGTGAATAATAGGAGTTACACTCCACATGCTTTACAGCCTCCCGTTCTACACACATAGATTAGTGGGTTCACCATTGTACTCAGGGGTGTATCCTGGTTTTGTGCTGCCCTAGGCAGGACAAAACTCAGGCGCCCCCACCTCCCCCCGCGCCACCCCCACCCAACCTTTCCCCCCGCCCCGCATTCTAAATACACACACACACACTCGCTAACAGAAACACACACACACTAACAGACACACTCACTAACAGACAAACACACTCACTAACAGACACACACTCAATCACTAGCAGACACAAACTAGCAGACACACACACTCACTGACATACACACACACACTCACAGGCAAACACACACTAACAGACACACAGTCACACACACACTAACAGACACAGACACACAGTCACACACACACTAACAGACACAGACACACACACACTAACAGACACAGACACACACTAACAGACACACACTCACCCACCCACATTAACACATTTTTTAAAATTTATTTTTAACACATTTTTTAAAAAAAAATGTAACACATTTTTTTTTATTTAACACAGTTTTTAAAAAAAAATTTAACACGTTTTTTTTTTATTTATTTGTAACACATTTTTTTAAAATTTATTTTTAACACATTTTTTTTAACACCCCCCCCGCCTCCTTACCTTTTGGAATGCTGGGGAGGGGGGTGTCTCTTCCTCCCTGGTGGTCCAGTGGCTGCTGGGCGATCGGGCGGCACTGCCTGGCGGGCGGGCGGGCGGACGGCCGGCGAGGGAGCACTTCCCCTGAGCTGTCTGCTCAGCTCCCTCGCCAGCCTCAGAGTGAGGCTGGGAGCCGGAATATGACGTCATATTCCGGCTCCGCCTCCCAGCCTCACTCTGCGGCTGGCGAGGGAGCTGAGCAGACAGCTTAGGGGAAGTGCTCCCTCGCCGGCCGTCCGCCCGCCCGCCAGGCAGTGCCGTCTGATCGCCCAGCAGCCCGCCGGCATGTCTTTTAGCCGCAAGGCTAACAAGACATTTGCCTTGGGCATTTGGGGGCGGCTTTTTTTGCCGCCCCCTGGAAAATGCCGCCCAAGGCAAATGCCTTGTTTGCCTCGCGGCAAATACGCCCCTGATTGTACTCTCATTCTCTATTGGCTTAATGACCACCTTCTCAGTGATGCTGTTGTCCAATGAAAGAAGAACACCACTATAATGATATTTAATGATGATATTTGAAATAGTGAATGGTAACGACAACTGCAGCAGAACACAACAATGTCTGCATGCAATATTCCCTCTGTGCTTTCCTCACCTAATTTGTAATCTGGTTTTTTTTTTTTTTTTTTTTGGTGAACAAGAGCATCAGTTACAAAAACAAATGAAGTATTCCCCCAAGAGCGTTAATAGAGACAGTAGACCTGGCTTATAAACAGCAGGATTTGCATTGTGACAGGTCTGGTTTGTAAATGAAAACTACAGGTAATTTTTCATTTGTGCTGAGATTGATGTTTACTTGGGAAGTGAAAGAGGTCTGGTTAGAATATACTGTATTCTCACTATAAATATGTGCCTTTGTGTGTTTCTGTGTGTGCGCAAGCTGTTGCTGTTTGTCTAAGTGAAGCGTCCTCCCCTGTGTCTTATTTAATCCTGGGTCTACAGGTAACATAAGTGCAGAGAGCCAGGCAGTTCCTTCTCATTCCTTTAAGTGAGATCTAATTGTGGCTGTTCTGTCTGTTGGCAGATGTGGTTTATTCATAACAACAGCCCAGAGACAGGGCTGCTTGATTAATGCCTCCAGCTGTCATATGCCCCATTATCTGTGCATTTGCATAACTTAATGGCTTAGGACAGAGGAGAGAGGATGCTTAATTTAATGTTTAGCAGGCCCTTGATAGCTGAATAATTTAAGAACTGTCATGGGAGGTCAGTCCTATAGCGAATTTGTTAGACAGCTATGATTTCTGCATATTGTTAAAGTTCTTACTTAGGAGGATATGAAAAAAATGATAAGAACAACAGTGCCTGAAAGGGAAGACATTATTGGTTTTCTGTTAACCATTGCTTTCAAAAGGATTAGCTATGCTTTTGCATTCTTCGGGGAACTGAAGAATTTGCTTCACCCCAAGAACAATAGGATTTTATTGCAGATAGCAGGAGGGAGTTGGAGATGGCAGTATTTTTTTTTTATTTTTTTTTATTATTTCTGTATAAACGCCTGCTTTCATCAAGTGCTAATGAACATTATTAGGCTAATGTGGTGCTCACTTTTAATTACAGATGACATCATGCAAGGTTAGTATGCAAAACAAATGGAAGTATGTAATCTCAACTGTGCCAGAGGTAAAACTATAGCTAAATTACAGATTTGTTAATTATAAGAAATCCTTTATATAAGCATATATACATACATTTGTGGTCGAGGACCAAGGGCTATTGCAAGTAAGGTGAAATCAGGGCCGGTGCATGGATTTTTGGCAAATACTCTCATACACAGATACACATTTACAATGACACTTACACACTCACATAAATATACATATAGACACACTCACTCAAATACACCTACAGTGCCTTGCAAAAGTATTCACCCCACTTGGCATTTTTCCTGTTTTGTTGCCTTACAACCTGGAATTAACATGGATTGTTTGAGGATTTGCATCATTTAATTTACAGAACATGCCCACAACTTTGAAGATGTTTTTCTTTTTTTTTTTTATTGTGAAGCAAACAACAAATAGGACAAAATAACAGAAAAAGTCAATGTGCATAACTATTCACCCCCCTAAAGTCAATACTTTGTAGAGCCACCTTTTGCGGCAATCACAGCTCCAAGTCACTTTAAATAAGTCTCTATGAGCTTGCCACATCTTACCACTGGGATTTTTGCCCATCCCTCCTTGCAAAACTGCTCCAGCTCCTTCAAGTTGGATGGTTTGTGCTTGTGAACAGCAATCTTTAAGTCTGACCACAGATTTTCTCTTGGATTGAGGTCTGGGCTTTGACTAGGCCATTCCAACACATTTACATGTTTCCCCTTAAACCACTCAAGTGTTGCTTTAGCAGTGTGTTTGGGGTCATTGTCCTGCCGGAAGGTGAACAGAGTAGTACAGGTGTGGCGGAACCAACCTCGCCACTGAGAACTGGAGAAGCCTGGTTGCTAGCCTCCTGCCCAGTGCTTATGGTCCCTGGGAGATTGCCCTTTAAGGGACTGAATTGGGGCTTATGGACTGCTACCATAATGTACTGACCCTTTAAGAACTACTTTTGGGCATGTGGAGTGTATAATACTGTCCCTAGCCCTTTAAATACTTTGGGGACAGATTGGTACTTTTGTATATGGCACTTCAGACACAGTCGAAGCTGTCGAAGCTGTCGAAGTTACCGAAGTTGTCGAAGTTGTTGAAGTCGTCGAAGTGGCCGGTATCGGACAAAGGACCACGTGGCGGCGGCCATTTTAACTTTGAACACCGCCGACCCTTAACATCAACTCCACTTCGACACTTCGACCAAAGTCGTAGTACAGGCACACTTCGAATGGGACTTAGCCGTTTTTATGCCAGGAATTGACCGACCGCACAGCCCAAATCTATGGAACTGTTTTGGGCAAGAAAATGTGCTTGCGGTCGGTCATAAAAGGACTTCCGTGTAACTTTTGATCCACTGGAGGGATTTGCCTGAATTTTGGAAGTGTTTATGTTTAAAGTATGCTGAGTCTGAATATGTGATTTGTATGTGAATGTGATGTATGGTTTTGAAGTTATAGATATTGTGTAAAAGTTATGTTTTAAACTGTATAAAAAGTGGATTATCTCTCAGGCTAAGGGGAGGGGATGTGTGGGTTGTACCATATCTCGGATTGGTTATTTTATGCCTCCCCCTGGGTGTGGCCTGTATGTGTGAGATGGAAATAAAAGCCAGGCTGGATGAGCCAGTCGAGAGTTCTTGTTTAACCCTCAAAGTGAAGTGTCATCTCATTATTGGGAGAGGATTTATTGCATGCTGTTCCAGTTTGACTGCTAGGAGTGAAAACCTATTCGTATGGTTCCTATTCAACTGTCTACAGCATTCAGAGGCTTGAGAGGATTCATATGCTTCTCTGATTCGGTGATTGTGGTGTCGGCTAGAGTGCTTGGAGGCCTCAGGAAGCACTAGGAGCATCCTTTAACGGAGGTACCCAGTCGGGGTGCCAGGTGATCCGTTACATTGGTGGTAGCAGTGGGATGGCGTCCTAGTGCGAGGTAAAGCAGCTCAGAGACACTGTTTGGATTTACAAATTGAGGGCAACGCTAGCACTCGTGCAGCGCCCCTGGGAGCAGACAAGTATGGAAGGTTCTGGCTCTGGAGATGATTGGCTGGCCGAGGTGAGGCAGCGAGTGGCTGAGTATGGGGATGATATACCCATGGAGACACGCCGGGTGATCTGGAACCAGGTCATGGCCAAGCGAAACACAAGGCTGGACCGAGAATTCCGGTTGGCGAAAGAGAGGAAGTATGCTCAGCAGCAGGAGCGTTACAGCAGCCGAGTAGAGGCTGCATCCGAGGAGGTTAGCCGTCTTTCCCTGAGGCGGCGGGAGGAACCCGAAGTGGGGGTCCTCATAGACTGGTCCTGTGAGGAACCACAACAGGCAGGTAGAGATGGGACCAAGGTCTCTCCACCGGGCCCACCGGGATGCTGGGCAGCCGGCCCAGATCCCCAGCAGCAGCCAGAGTTGCCAGGTGGGGAAGCAGGTGGCCCTTACTCACAAATGTTGAGGGGCCTCACGGATTGGTCCTGGGAAGACCCACAGATGGCAGGTGGAGATGGGACTGCGGTCTCTCTACCGGCCCTACAGGAATGCTGGGCAGTCGACCCAGATCCCCAGCGGCAGTGTGCGTTACAGGGAGCTGAAGGTGCCGTTCTTGCTCCCCAGCGGCAGTCTACGGTGCAGGGAGAGGAGCCTGTTATCCCCTCTCCCCAGCGACTGAAGGTGTGTAAGGGAGAGGAGTTTGTTATTCCCTCTTCCCAGCGGCAGCACAGCTCACCAAGGGGAGACAGTAAGCCCCTCACCAGCGCAGATGGGACCGTGGTCTCTGCGCCCTGCCTACAGGGAGTACAGAGGGTCAGCCCTGCTCCCCAGCGGCTGAAAGTGTGTAAGGTAGAGGAGTTTGTTACCCCCTCTCCCCAGCGGCAGCTTAGCACACCAAGGGGAGACAGTAAGCCCCCCACCAGCGCAGATGGGACCGTGGTCTCTGCGCCCAAGTTACAGGGAGCTGAAGGGGCCGTCCTCCCTCCCCAGCGGCAGTGTGATTTGTTGGGAATTGGGAGCCCAGTCTCCATTCCCCAGCGGCAGAGTATCCAGCAGGGAATGGAGAGCCCAGCCCCCTTTCCCCCACAGCAGGACTCTGTGCTGGGAGGAGAGACAGTCGGTCTCCCTCCACAGAGACGGGAAGTATGTATGGGAGAGGAGATTGTTACCACCTCTCCCCAGCAGCGGATCATTAATGTACAGGGAATAGAGAGCCCAGTCTCCCTTCCCCAGCGGCAGAGTGTTCTAATGGGAGAGGAGCTGGTTACCACCTCTCCCCAGCGGCAGCTTAATGTACCAGGGGGAGACTGTAAGCCCCACACCTGTGCAGATGGGACAGTGGTCTCTGCACTTCCAGCACAGGGGGTAGGGACGGTCGGTCCTGCCCCCCCACGACAGGGCTGTTTAGCCAAAGGTGAGACAGTCTGTCTCCAGCAGCAGAGCTGTGTAACTCAAGGGAAGACAGTCGGTCTCCAGCAGCAGAGCGGTGTATTTAAAGGGGAGACAGTCGGTCTCCAACAACCAGGCTTCAACCCGACTACTCCCGTGGTAGTGCTGGCATCCGGGCAGAGTACCGCTGGTCTCTGCCCACTCAGCAACCCACCAAGGCAGTCTACCAGCCCCCAGCACAACCGTGGTGAGGCACCTGGGCATGGACAAAGTTCTCCTCTACTCAGGTGTAGTAACCAGTTATTGTGGGTGAGCTGTACTGCTGTTCCTGTTTTGTGGGTGGGTTGCTGGACTAACCAGGGCACTGACCGGCAGGAGGTCAGATACCCTGTTAGTCTATTGGGTAAAGGGGAGAAATGTGGCGGAACCAACCTCGCCACTGAGAACTGGAGAAGCCTGGTTGCTAGCCTCCTGCCCAGTGATTATGGTCCCTGGGAGATATTGCCCTTTAAGGGACTGAATTGGGGCTTATGGACTGCTACCATAATGTACTGACCCTTTAAGAACTACTTTTGGGCATGTGGATTGTATAATACTGTCCCTAGCCCTTTAAATACTTTGGGGACAGATTGGTACTTTTGTATATGGCACTTCAGACACAGTCGAAGCTGTCGAAGCTGTCGAAGTTACCGAAGTTACCGAAGTTGTCGAAGTCGTCGAAGTGGCCGGTATCGGACAAAGGACCACGTGGCGGCGGCCATTTTAACTTCGAACACCGCCGACCCTTAACATCAACTCCACTTCGACACTCCGACCAAAGTCGAAGTACAGGCACACTTCGAATGGGACTTAGCCGTTTTTATGCCAGGAATTGACCGACCGTACAGCCCAAATCTATGGAACTGTTTTGGGCAAGAAAATGTGCTTGCGGTCGGTCATAAAAGGACTTCCGTGTAACTTTTGATCCACTGGAGGGATTTGCCTGAATTTTGGAAGTGTTTATGTTTAAAGTATGCTGAGTCTGAATATGTGATTTGTATGTGAATGTGATATATGGTTTTGAAGTTATAGATATTGTGTAAAAGTTATGTTTTAAACTGTATAATAAGTGGATTATCTCTCAGGCTAAGGGGAGGGGATGTGTGGGTTGTACCATATCTCGGATTGGTTATTTTATGCCTCCCCCTGGGTGTGGCCTGTATGTGTGAGATGGAAATAAAAGCCAGGCTGGATGAGCCAGTCGAGAGTTCCTGTTTAACCCTCAAAGTGAAGTGTCGTCTCATTATTGGGGGAGGATTTATTGCATGCTGTTCCAGTTTGACTGCTAGGAGTGAAAACCTATTCGTATGGTTCCTATTCAACTGTCTACAGCATTCAGAGGCTTGAGAGGATTCATATGCTTCTCTGATTCGGTGATTGTGGTGTCGGCTAGAGTGCTTAGAGGCCTCAGGAAGCGCTAGGAGCATCCTTTAACGGAGGTACCCAGTCGGGGTGCCAGGTGATCCGTTACAACAGGTTTTGCTCAAGAATATCCCTGTATTTAGCACCATCCATCTTTCCCTCAACTCTGACCAGTTTCCCAGTCCCAGCTGCTGAAGAACATCCCCACGGCATGATGCTGCCACCACCATGTTTCACTGGGTGATATGATGTGTTGGGTTTGCGCCAGACATAGCGTTTTCTTTGATGGCCAAAAAGTTCAATTTTAGTATCATCAGACCAGAGCACCTTCCTCCATACATTTTGGAAGTCTCCCACATGCCTTTTCACAAACTCAAAACATGCCATTTTGTTTTTTGCTGAAAGTAATGGCTTTCTTCTGGCCACTCTACCATAAAGCCCAACTCTATTGAGTGTACAGCTTATTGTCGTCCTATGTACAGATACTCCAGTCTCTGCTATGGAACACTGCAGCTCCTCCAGGGTTACCTTAGGTCTCTGTGCTGTTTCTCTGATTCATTCCCTCCTTGCCCGGTCTGTGAGTTTATGTGGACGGCTGTCTCTTGGCAGGTTTGCTGTTGTGTCATGTTCTTTCCATTTGGTTATGATAGATTTGATGGTGCTCCTGGGAATCATCAAAGATTTTGATATTTTTTTTATAACCTAACCCGGACTTCTACTTCTCAACAACATTGTCCCTTACTTGTTTGGAGAGTTCCTTGGTCTTCATGGCAGTGTTTGGTTAGTGGTGCCTCTTGCTTAGGTGTTGCAGCCTCTGAGGCCTTTCAAAAAAGGTGTGTATATGTAATGACAGATCATGTGAAACTTAGATTGCTCACAGGTGGACATCATTTCACTAATTATGTGACTTCTGAAGGTAATTGGTTGCACCAGAGCTTTTTATGGGCTTCATAACAAAAGGGGGTGAATACATACGCATATGCCACTTTTCTGTTTTCTATTTCTAAAACATAGTTTTATGAATATATTTTTCTCATTTCACTTCACCAATTTAGACTATTGTGTTCTGATCAACATACAATTTAGATTAATAAAACATTGAACTTAAGGATGTAATGTAACAAAATAGGTAAAAAGTCAAGTGGGGGTGAATACTTTTGTAAGGCACTGTATAGACACACAAAATCACACAAATGCACATGATGCAGACTTACGGTTATGCATGCAGGGACATTCACACTCACAGCCAAACATTTACACACTGACACAAATAGACAACACACTTACATTCACACACACCCAGATACCCACACACAGTCACTCATACAGACACAACATAGGTGGTCCACCCTCAATTCCACTTCCTTTCTGCCCTGTACCATTCCTCACTTTAGGGAACTGGTGCCTTTTGCCTTCAAAGTGGAAACTTATTTCCCACTCACTTGCAGTCTGATGACACGTGATACCATGTCACTGTTGTAATGGGTAAACTGTTTTTTGCAGATGAACTAATTAACTGCTGAATGGAAGTGTATCAATGCAATGTTTTGTGGACCCAGGACATACTTGAAAACGAGAGAAATCTCAGTGTATCTTTCCTGGTAAAATATTTTATAATAAATAAAAAGCCTTATGGAGGTCCTCCAACACGCAGGCTTCATAAGAGCAGGCATTTGGTTGCATAAATGGGAGGGCTTACAAAGACTGCAGACAAGAGATCTGTAACTTTTTCAAGCTCTTTTAGATCTACCCCAAATGAAAAAATATATAATTAAATGCATGCATGTTTTCATGGGTAGCATATCTTTTAAAACATGATAAAAAAACAACAACTTTAAATAAGCATGCCAAAAGAAATAAGTGTCATAGGGAGACTTCAGGGCTCAGCTAACCCTAACTAGCCATCTCTGATGCGGGAGCTCATTCTATGCCAGCCTGACAGGTTTCGCTGCAGCGAGAAGGTATGTGACTCAGAGTCCCCGGCAAAGCTCCCCACCAGCCCCAGACCTCACTCTGATCTGATCCACTTGTCCCACACTTCCAGCCGAAACCAGTGACCAGAACAGGGTCCCAGGAACCTCCTCCAGACAGCAACCTCCTGTGCAGGCTGAGAGTTTCCCCAGGATGTGAGCCGTGTGATGGGTGGCTACCCCATGTGGATTATGGTCTAGGTAAGTGACGGTGCAGTCAGGAATCGGTTTTCTAAAAGTGATGCACCCGTCTTGGTCTCTCCTTCAGCGCCTGTCTTGGCAATGTAAAGAGTACTCTACATTGAGCAGGGTATGCTTGATTAATTTGTTGTGTAGTCGAAGATAAGGGTGGCATATGCATCTGCATCCTCCGGCATATGGAAGCCCAGAATTGAGCCCATATGTGATCAAAGGCCATAGTGAGCCTTGCTTCATAGGAGAGCCTTAACATGGCAAACTTGGCGGTGGCCATCTTAGGCCTCAGAATCGCAGTTTCAGGATCTTCAAACAACGTTCTGCTAGAAATAGGGTAGTGTACCAGTGGGGCCCGGGATCACCCCCACCGGTCCAGAAGGGGGGGGGGGAGGAAATAGGCCAGCTCCACGTTACACCAGAGGTATCGCTATTTACACACAGGCAGGATAGCAGGGCAGCAGACATCCACCCCACTCACCACCTGTGTAGGCCTCCCCAATGAAGATTGCAAATCACTCTCCGAGGGGCCACAATTATTGATAAAAGCTGTACTTCGGTACCAGTACCAATGTGCACGTTGTGTGGCAGCTTCAAAGCGACAGATTAAGTAAACTCTTTATTTTTAGTCTAATAGGCATAAGACTTCAGGAGCCGATCATCCATGCGACCTTCCAGCATGGCATTCCGTCCCCATACCCCGATTCATGTTATTTTAATGATTGCCACTAAATAGCACAATACTGGTAATTTTATTGTGCAGTCAATATAATTAAATCTAAGCAAGTTACCAAAGGCAGAATTATGAAGATAATTTTAACACATTTTTTAAAAAGAATGGCATATTCTGCGTTTTGGTTTAAACTTTTGGTTAAAGTCTCAGTAGTTTCCCAAGAAAATGTTCTTGCATCATCTTAGTATTATCCCAGGAAACTAATATTTTTTAAAATAATATTAATATAAAAATACATCTTTAGGTTGTGTTTCACCTGCTTTAGGAAGCAGGTCCAATGTTTTTAAAACATATATGAAATTTGCTATTCAAACATTATAGTAGGGATGTCATACTTGTCCTTGTTGCATTCCACAGGTGTCATAAATTATAATTTTTATGTTGTATTTTTGAGCAAGGTACACAATATTGCATGTGTGTGGCCTTATACAATGAAATAGTGTATACTCTTTTCTTGAGATGTTATCTTACCTTCAAAATCCATGCTGCTGCTGCTTCACGTAAGGATTCAATCTATGGTCAAAGAAGCCAAACTGGAAAAGTTTCCATGTCACTTATATTTCTAGTTGAACTACTTTGGTCTTAAATTTGAAATTCCCTTTGAATTCACTTCAAATAATTGTTCCTTGTCAAACCTTGAGCCAAGACTTTTTACCAGAACTTAAACTGAGATAGCTGTGATAAAATATAATCAGTTGCTAGTTTTATACCTATAGTTTTCTGTATGTTTGTAATATCAGGAACTGATAAGGATAATTCCTTTTATTGATGCATTTAGTTTAAGGAAATATTTGGCCTATTATTTAGTCCTATAGTGTTGATAGCTGCATATTTGTATATCTTCCTGTTATATATTATAAAAATAAACTTGACATACTCTTCTTAAAATTGAAAATGTATATTTCTTTCTAATGTGGTTGGACAATGTTGGACGTACAATTGGAGTCCTGCTTTATGCTATGCCTGGGCTTCCAGGTAAATTGGACTTTTAAAAAGAGTCACATAAAAGTATTGGCATTTATGCCCTAAATATCCTAAACATTCATGTCAAGACTCAAGTCATGTTGCCATGCAAGAAAAACTGCAGTGTAATACTGGGCCTAAATCACTGGGAACTCCATATCTACTGGGTCATCTTTAATGTTGGGCAAACTGGGCAGCTGCCCCGGGTCCTGTCACGGCTGGGGGCCCAAGGCAACTGCCCCGTTTGCCCTCTGCCCACAACAATGTCTTTTGGGGTCACTGATACAAAAACACCATCAGCACTGCAGACCCCACTTCCAGCGATGCAGCTGCACTGGAGTCTCGCCCAGATGTGGGATCTACCGTATGACCACCCTTGCGATAGTTGGGCTCAAAAGAAGCATTGCACCAGTACCCTTTCTAGTTTAGTTCCACCACTACATTGCGGTGGAGGGCATGACTGCATGCCAGGGAATGGGGTGGGGGGCAGGGTGCCCAAACAAATGCTTGCCCAGAGTCCAACCAATATTAAAGACGGCCCTGCGTATATATAGATGTTGGATTTCACTAACTAATGCAGACTGGTAGTGGTGCTGTAGACAGAAATCTTAGAACAAGAATGCAGACGTAGTTTTCATGTTCATGTACAAACTATATCTGTTATTATGTATTATGTAATAATTTGTTTGTAAAAAAAATACAAAAAAAAAACCAAAACAAACAAACAAACAAACCAAAAAGCATCCATATGTTTAAAGCGTTATCCAAAATTCCAACCAATAATTTCCCCCCGTCTCTATTTGAACGCAGAAAAGCCATATATGGAGTGCACAGAAAGAATAATAAACTGAACATTCTATTGTCTTAAAGCTCTCAAAGCATAAGTATAAAGACAATATCACAATCAATTCTGTAGTTATTGAGATAAACTTTTCTTTTCTTTCTCCACTAGGTGGCATAATTGGTCTAAGCAAGTAAAAACAACAAAATATGAACTATGCAAAAATATTGTTTACAACTGAACATTTAAAAAAAGACACATACTTTTAAATAGGTAACACTTAAAACTATTAAAAAATTAAATCCAACTTTTCATCCTTATCGGACCTATTAGATCTACAACCATTCAATTATACTACCAAGTCGGCCATTACCAGCCATTCACATTGCCTTTTATGCCTTTCTCAGGCCAGAGAATCCACTACCATCACCACCACTCAGACAGATCATTGTCTTCAGCGATCCCACATACGTAAACACATATATCATTACCTATTGGCTCTACCACATTCCGAAATGAGTCAACATGCACCAACAGTAGAGATAACATACTATCCTACCCACAACAAATGGCGTCCACTTTAGGTCCTAGATTCCTACCTTCAAAATCCTTCCAGGAATGAAATACTGTAATGCATTTAAGGAAATGTCTGGTTAATTTGTAGATATTTGTTGACTGTATTAAACCTTTGATTATTCATTTTTGCCCTCTTTATTTACAGGCCTACCGTATCGTCGGTCTTGGCACACCACAACCCTTGGCTCCCTTTATACTATCCTACGCTTATGCTGGAACCTTACTCCATATACGGCTATTTGCCCCTTACACAAATATAAATATATGTAGTTCTGCAAAGGTTTATAAAATTTTAAATATTAAAAAAGGTGAATGAAGAGGCTATGTCAAGGCTCTCATTGTCAGTAAACTGTAACTCAGTTTATAGAAATATAAAAATGCATGTGATACATTAATTTGTGTCATAATTGTCTTTTTTTGTTTGCAAAATTGTTTTTTTAAATTATTGTTTT
Organism: Pelobates fuscus; assembly: GCF_036172605.1. Classification (NCBI taxonomy): domain Eukaryota; kingdom Metazoa; phylum Chordata; class Amphibia; order Anura; family Pelobatidae; genus Pelobates; species Pelobates fuscus. Next base: position 213,703,989 of record NC_086321.1, on the reverse strand, counting down.
ACTAACTTGCAATTCATATATAGATACACTATGAATGAATATCCTATTTTGAGTTGTAGTAAGTCATAATCTAATTCACCATATCATTATTTTTATAGCGGATTGTGAGTGACCAAAGTAAAACTGATATTTAACTCTGACATCTGCATAGCAAAGTTTAGCTCAGGAGACCTGGCTTAAGAGAAAGGGGAGACAGGGAGCAGTGCAGTAGCGGACACCAGATGGAAAGTTACACTGTTAACAAATGGTTTGAGTATTTTGCACTCCTAGCATCATAAAAACTGCAGTGCACTGTAATAGTTATGGTGCTTGAATTATATTTTAATAAACTTCATAAGGACTCAACTATGTCCAAAAAATCATATCTTCTAAGAGGATTGTATAAGATAAGTCTAGACATGGGCCAAGAAATGTATGAGAAACACGTTTCAAACTGTGCTCGAAAATCAGGGAAAAGCAACATAAAAGGTATGAAGAAAAAAAGTGTAGCTTACTGCCAAAGAAAGACCAAAATACCCATGGGAGATATGCATTGTGATGACTGCAGAACAAGGGCACCTAAATCCTATAAGGAACATATATTAGGTGATCTTCACTGAAGGATAAATATCCAAACTATAAAGACTACTACTTTCCTTGTGCAGTCAGTAACCTTTTCCTACAGATTAATCTTACCTGTAACAGAAGAAAAGAAAAACTCTTAGCACAACTCTTAGACAGTTGAAGCTTCTGTAAAACTCTCCAGAATATCTCCAACCACACTTAGAAGCAACACTTAGATGAAGCAAACAAGCTATGACTATTCCAACTTACTCTCCCAAGCATAAGTATTGTATTTAGACAACATTAACACTCACCCACTGGCAGGGCCGTTTTTAATATTGATTGGACCCTGGGCAAGCATTTGCTTGGGCCCCCTGGACCCTGCCCTCCTCCCCCACTCATAATCCCCAGCTCCCTGGCATGCAATCACAGGCTCCACCCCAACCTAGTGATGGAACTAATGTAGAGAGGGCCTGGTTCAAGATTTTTTTTGGAACCTCCCCTCTAGCACAAGAGTGGAGAAAAGATAGCTACCTATCTGTCGTACATCTCCCACGATGCTATGCCAGCTTTGGATAATTTTTTTGTATAACAGACAGAATGTGTATATTCAGCCATTTTGTTGACCAAAAAATAATCATAAAGAGCTATAAAAACAGAGAATAATAGGTTAACACCCCCAAAATACACCTACGAGCAGAGTAATATGTTGGCTGTGTTAACCTATTATTCACAGTTTTTATAGGTTGCAGTTGCATTGTTTTTTATTTTTTTTTTAAATTCTTTATTTTTGGTGCATCGATAATGATACAAACATTTGTAAAAACGCCACAACAGCATAAGCGTGGAATACAATAACATTGCATTTTTCCTGTAAGTTGGGCTGAAGCGTGTTCTGCACATTTTTATATAATGGGCTGATTGGTCATATCGGGGGTGTTCACTATGCCTGTGGTGAGGGTAGTATTTAAGATTCATGCTGCCCCATGGGGTCCTTGGGTGCTGATTCGATATCGGCACAGGGTATAGGCTTGCAGTTTCCCCATCCCTTTGCGTGGCATGAATTAAGTTAGGTGTGGTGGTAGTGTGAGGGTTGGGTTTCTATGGTTGGTCTATGTGTAGGCTAGTTAAGGTAAGGAGCCTTGCTATCTCCGTGCTTTTACTGTGCCCTATAACCCCCGGGCATTAAGGGGGGGGGGGAGGTATCCGCTTTCCGCATGCGGGGCCTCCGCCTTTTCTCTAGGGGGCCTTCTGGCCATGTCTGACCCATTAGGTTAGGTTTAAGTCGGGAGTGATAAGGGTAACTTGGTGAAGCAGTGGAACAATAAACATAGAAGGAACAAGATATTAGCGTGGTTCACAGCGTGTAGTCACTGCAGACTTAGAGTCGAGGGCCCAGGCTGCTCGACGGATGGTGACAGTCCCAGTGTGGTCAGCAGGGCAGGAACTTCACCCAGGTTAGTGAGCTTGTAATGGTGTTCGCCCTTAGTCAGCCATAGCGTTTTGGGGGTTGCCCATCTGTACGGGAGACCTGCTGTTTGCAGTGCGGACGTGATTGATTGCATGCTCTTGTGCCACAGTAGGGTGTCTCTGCTCAGATCCTGGAAGAAGGTGAGTTGGTGTGTTTCTAAGTTGTGTGATGGTTTATTTTTAATAGCTGCCATTAGGGCTATTTTGTCTGTTAACGATTGGCATCTTAGTATAATGTCGCGTGGGGCTGCCTGTGGTGCTTGTCGGGGTTTGGCAATGCGGTATACGCCGTCAAAAGTAAACTGTTTCGCCTGCTTATTGTGAAGGAGAGAGGCCACCAGGCGAATTATAAAGTGGGGTAGTTCCTCCAATGGCACCGCTTCAGATACGCCTCTTATTTTAATATTCTTTCTCCTGCCCCTGTCGTCTAGGACATTGACTTGTCTGTTAATATTAGCTTATGCGGCTTGCATTTGGGTGACTGTGTCTTTTAGGGAGGTGAGGTCTTGGCGCAGGTCTCTCACCTCTTGTTCCACAGCCTGTGTGTGGGCCGATACTGCTTGTACCTCCGCTGCTAGCCCTTTCAAATCCGCATGCCACATTAGTTATAAGTTTGTTTGGAGGCCTACCAGCATTGTCTGGATGTCCTTCTTGGAAGCCGGGATTGAGTCCTCGGCAGTCTGTGTGCGTGTGCCGTTTATGTCAGCTGCAGCCATGTTGTGCATGGAGTCGCCATCTTCAGACCGCTCGGGTGAGACTGTCATGGCATTTCAGGTCCGCCTCGGTGGGGGAGTCTGTAGCATGCTGCCAATGTCCTTATGCGGTATGGAGGTGCCCGGAGCTGTTTTGTGGGATCTCCTTCCCATTTCTTCTGGGGTATAAAAGTCCACCTCGGTGCAGCATGGGCTCGCCCCGAGCCATGAAGTTAGCTCCCTTGTTAGGATCTGGTTGCGTGTGCGGTAGGCCCCAGATCCCTTGACGTGGCGTTTCGTGCCTGATTTTTGCATAAAAGGCATCTGCCGGTTCCGTCGGGGGTAAGTACCGATAGTTCTTATCAGCGGATGGGCTTCGTTTTTTTGCGCTTGACGCTCTTTTTGGCTCCGAAGTCTCGGAGCTGCTGGGAATGGCGACCTCTTTGTTGCGCCGCTAGCTCCGCCCCCCTGCAGTTGCATTGTTTGTACTATTGGGAGAGTGTCCACAAGTGTTCAAACAGCTTTTTCACACTGAACTCTAGAAGCGCAAATTCACACTAATCATTTTTACTGGTCAGAAAGATCTGTATATTCCTTGAAAACGGAGCAACATATTTTTTCCACCTCGGGTCTAAACACTAATGATGCTGTGCCCATATCACTTAACCTTTTTTTAGGGGATGAGCAGCCGATATGGCCAAATACCATCGCAACTAACCTATCTTATTTTATGTTTCATCCCTTTCTCATCTTGTTAACCCCTCTAACACTAAATGACCCAGACTGCATCGGCATTCACATCCCCCCACGCCTCCCTTTATTCAGTTAAAGAAATGGAAAACCACTGTAGCAATATATAACACAAACTGCCATGCATCTTGTTGTCAGCTTGGCTGCTAATAAGCCTTAAGCTTTCTCCTAGCCTCAGCTGGTTACCTTGGTAAACAGCATCCATGTAATTTATAACAGGCCTTCTCTGTCCCTTGGGTTATTAACCACTTCAGAGCAGTGCAGTTTCAAATCCTCTGAAACAGCTAAATTCTATTGTCCTTTAGTGATCATATTTCCTGCTGTTGTTTTAGCCTCCTAGAAAAGCACATAAAAAATCCTAATAATGTGATTTTGCTCAGCCTAGTTACGCCATGAGAGAACTTTTGTTTTATTTTCAGGGATGAAATCAGTACAATTATTTTGTTTAAACATTTAAATTAAAAAATAAATAAATATATGTATGTATGTGTGTGTATATATATATATGAAATACCACATGATATAGATATATACTCTAGGAGTGCAGTGTAGACAGGGCCGGCCTTAGGCATTTAGACGCCCTGTGCGAAAAATCTTCACAGCGCCCCCCCCCCCCCCGTCATCCATGTATGCTGTTATGTTTGTGTTGTCTGTGTATGTAATAGTACGTGTGATGACTGTGTGTGATATGTATGCTATGTGTGATATTTGTAATGGGTATATTAACAGTGTGTGATATGCGTGTATTGGTTGTATGTGACACACACACACACACACACACACACACACACACAGAGTCAGACGGCCATACACACACAGGAAGACATCCACACACACACAAGCAGACAGTCATACACACACACACAGGCAGACAGTCATACACACACACACACACACACACAGACACACAAAGGCAGACAGTCATACACACAGACACACACAGGCAGACAGTCAGTCATACACACAGACAGTAATACACACAGACACACACAGAGGCAGACCGTAATACACACAGACACACACACAGTCATACACACAGAGGCAGACAGTCATACACACACACACACGCAGACAGTCATACACACAGACACACACAGACACACAGAGGCAGACAGTCATACACACAGAGGCAGACAGTCATACACACAGAGGCAGTCATACACACAGAGGCAGTCATACACAGTCACACACACAGAGGCAGACAGTAATACACACAGACAAACACACAGAGGCAGACAGTAATACACACAGACACACAGTGGCAGACAGTAATACACACAGACACACAGTGGCAGACAGTCATATACACACACACACACGCAGACAGTCATACACACACACGCAGACAGTCATACACACACACAGACAAACACACAGGCAGATAGTCACACACACAGAGGCAGACAGTAATACACACAGACAAACACACAGAGGCAGACAGTAATACACACAGAGGCAGACAGTTATACACACACACACACACACACACACGCAGACAGTCATACACACACACACACGCAGACAGTCATACACACACACACAGACACACACAGGCAGATAGTCATACACACAGAGGCAGACAGTCATACACACAGACACACACACAGAGGCAGTCATACACACACACACAGACAGTAACACACACACACACAGAGGCAGACAGTCATACAGATAGGCAGAGAGTCACACTCACCTGACAATCACACAGTTACCTGTGGAGTTCATTGTGGAGGCAGTGCAGCTCCTGGTGACTGTTTGGTGGGGAAGCAGGGACTCCTTCCTGCTTCCCCTGCAGCAGTTTTCCGGCGCTTTTAGCTCCGCCCCCGCCGCACGGTAAGCTCCGCCCCCGCTGCAAATGTAAAAAAAAAAAAAAAAAAAATTTTTTTTTTTTTTTTTTAAATCGGCTGTGCGGCCGCACGGCGCCCCCTGCTCCATGGCGCCCTGTGCGGCCGCACAGCTCGCACACCCCTAAGGCCGGCCCTGAGTGTAGAGCACACGGTAGTCATATTTTCCTCCCTTATATTGTTTTTAAAAAAAATCATAAATCACCTTGACAATGGCTAGGTACCACTAAAAACTTTTGGTACCTACAGTGACATAACGGCATAATCCAGATATTTGTTTTCTAAAAAATTATTTGAACTCAGGTCAGTGGAAGAGTGTCTTTATCTTCCATAACTTTAATTGTGCTTTTGATGACAAAACTTGGCAACTTAGCGGGAGTTTGTCCAGATGGGTTTTGAAGTGGACACTGGTCACATTGTGTTGGATTGTATTAGTGAATATTTCACTATCATCCCCAGTGGGTGAGATTGATTTATATGCATATTGATGGGACAGGAAGATTGTTCAGAAAAATGTATGTCAGAAATATGGATCTGAATAATTAAAAAATATATATGGCTTTGCAAAATGTTTACAGCCATTGGTCCTGACATTTATGTTTTTATCTAAAACACCACATGCTATATTTAACATGATTGCTCCCTTAGGTATTCGTAGATCTCTGGCAGCAAACAGGTTACATAACACAAACCCATCTCCAGAATATTACATTTACCCATGTCTCAGAGGTCAAACCATCATTCCATGTAATATAACCACAATGCACTTTACAAGTCAATATGACAGGATAATTATTGATGTTCAGTAACTAGCGACTAGGGAATAACGTATTCATAAATTAAGATGAAATCATCATAATCATGTTAATTAGGCATCCACAGTAACATTGAAGCAAGCAGTTGAACACCGCATCCCACGCATGACATTACAATAGATACTTAACCTGTGGTATAGGTTCTATTATCTTAGTGACTGAGCAAGTGAATATTTAATATCTGTGTAGGATTGGTGGTATACTTGAAGAAAGCCACTTCTAACACTAATATGGTGGGAACTTAGAGTTATACAAAGTTATACATATATATAGTGCGTGTTAGGTATAAAGATCTACTAGAAGGGAATAGAAACATTAGGTAAGGATATTCCATTGGTTTACACAGGGACTCTTTCAGGTTTTGTACCCCAAAACAGTTTTTCCTAGACATGAGCCCACTTTTTCCAAAACAAGTAAAATTCTATTACTTTGCATATTTTGTGTTTTTCTTGACATCATTATATTTAATATATTTTAAATTATTGTAATGGTTACCAGGTTTGCCTTCTTTTGTACTTCTGAAGATCTATTACACGTGCTAAGAAAACACGTTTTTAGAATTCAAAAACAGACCCTGTAAGTTTCCTCTGTAAACATACTGAAACAATAACCTTGGTAGCACAAAATCACTTTGTTGGCATCAAAAAGGCAAACATCGAGCCGGGTATAACTAGAACAGGAAAAAGCCTCTCAACAAAAAGGCTTTCATGTTTTTCTTTCCTAACCGAAAAGGTTATGTATCTGAGAAGGCTGAAATGCGGTTACGTATAATAAACATCTACAAGACTACAATTCTGGTGTTCATTAAACAGTTATAATCTATTTTACATTATATCTGAAAATAGCCATGTTATACAATATAATACTAGATTAACAAAGACATCTACATATTGTTAATTTGAAATATAAACAAGACTTGGTAGCAGTGCTGCAATAGAAGCTAACATATGTTTCTAATTCATGTATCTGTGCAGAAAAATGCAAGTACTGAAGAAAATGTTTTATTAAAGAAAAAAACAATAAAAAAACAAACATGTAGTATAAATAATGCAGAGGACAATTGCATAAAAGATTGCACAAGAAAAGAGGAATATCACATTTGCTTTTTAACTTTTTATGTCTGTTTCATATCCGCTGATCTGGAACAATTCCTCACTACCTGGACTGTATACCAACTCCTCTGACGCATACTGTAATCTCTTGCCCACTTCCACTACTTTACCCGGTATACAATACTATACACTTCACTCACATTCTAGGAAGTTGATTGTGCAGCTTTTCCTTATTAAATTCCTAAACAGTGGAATCATTTCCCCGTAAAAATCTTGATTTAGACTCACATTTTTTAGGGACTATCTAAAAATGTAATGTACTGAAATCTGTACAGCAAAATTTAAAGATAAAATAACCAAGCTATGAGAGAATCTGAATGGAAAAAATTCACAAATCAACTGAATTGTACTGTCTGCAATTCCCATTTTAATCTATAACAATTTAGGCACAATCAGTTCATCCTGGGATTTAATGTTAGAATTGTCATTATTTAATGTCCCTTTTTTGGCACAATTTTGTTTGAAATGTTCTCTGATTTAAATAACAAACTAAACACTGCTGACATCATTAAAACATAGAAACAACACATCTCTAATGCTACGTCTATTATTTTAATTGTGAAAACTATTTCTCTAATGTATTTATCTCTTTTAAAGGTCATGTGATATTACAATGAAAGTCTAAAAGTTTGATTGCAATCATGCCTGTATGTATATGCATAAAATGGTAGATTTTGTATTATTGAAGACCACCTTGCATTGCATTTGCACCAATTTAAAATAAAACAAACAAGCAACAAAAAAAACCCCAACAACATATTGCCCATTAAATCAGTTTTGTGAATCGGCGAATGTATGAAGTGGGCTGTTAGTTGCTTATTGTGTGATGGGGATAAAGCAACTCTTTCTATTCAGCTGATCCGTAGTCTACTTTGATCTTGATCTGATGATGAGTGGGCCTTAGCTTTTAACATCAAACACAGGGGTCTCAGTTGCCTGCTGTAAATTGTACATGTCATAGAATCTGTGATTCTTTGTGTTTATAATATGAGAAATTTCAGGGCCTCTTGTGTTGGTGTGAAGCTAATGAAGTATGAAATGATTTTTGCTAGCTTGCCAGTACTGTTTTCCCCAGCGTCCTATGGGTTAATATCACAATGAAACGCCAGTGCTCTTTTAAGCTGTATTTTGCAAAACTACTGCTTAATATGTAAAACACGTTTTTTCGGTAATGAGCATTGTACCTGTCATCTTTGCTTTCTTGAATAGCGAGGAGAATCTAAAATAACCCAGCTACCCAGAGGCCTTTTGCTCTGCTTGAGTTCAACCAGCAGGTGATAGAGTTGGTAGGGAAATGTACCCTACAAGGGAAATCTGTCTGACCACACACATTGGGTGGCTAATTGACAACTCAGTTTTTAGTGCAGTGACAGCTAGCATGGTGGCTTTTTATTTGCGGTGACATGCCTTCCGAAAGCATGTCAGAACAACAGACTTTTTTTTGAAGTTGACGAAAAAAGAAATCCATCTTATAAATACGAAACATGAACTCACAATCAGCAATACAGAGACTAATTCATAAATCCATGGAGACTGGGAAAGAGTACCGCAGACATTTTGGTTGGATCTCTGCTTGTGCTTGTGTGTGAGCATGGTAAGCCTTTAGAATGATTCAATCTGGATGTAGTAACCATGGATACAAATGATCTGTTACAGCCATTCCTTAAAGCCTTCTCTCTCACAGCAAAAGGGCTTCTCTTGTAAGGTTTTACTTTGAACAGTCACACACTGTTACTCTTCCTTAATAACCTTAACCCCTGTATAAAATGCCCTGCATGGGTTGTACTTAGTGTTTATTTTAAAGGAAACCAACAAATGATTCATAAAACATGTTTTAGCAGAATAAGTGAATTTAGAAGATATGTTATCCTTTGTATATGATTAAATTCAATAGATAATAAAAAACAAAGTATTTAACCAGGAAAGGTACATTCAGATTTCTCTGGTTTCCAAGTACGTCCTGTTGATGTTACTTTTGCCCAACATCTAGGGGATTTTACTATTACCTAATTTAATGGTACTACTTTTAGCTACCTGTGAAGAATGAAGAGCTGACTGAGTCAACCCTGCTGGGAATTAAACTGTGATCCCCAAGGGTAGAACAGATTCTACTGATGATGCATCAGCCCACTGAGCAATAGATGATCAAAAATCTCTCAAATCTATCAATTTGCTTAAAAATCAATTTGCAGCCCATCTTTTTGGCTAATAAACATTTATTGGAAACCAACTTTTCTATGTAAAAGACAATCTGTTTCTTTTATTTACTACCACTAGTAATTAAACAATATTGAGTAATGCAATTTAATGCAGTAATGCATTACATTTCTATGTAATGGATAAGGTAGTTGAAGTGCATCTGGTCACCAAAGAGCTTTGCTTAAAAAATAAAATCGTGTTAGCAATTATAAAGTTTATTTCTAATAATTGTAACTTATACAGTGTGTTCTTCTAAGCTTGTATATCTTGTTTCTTGCAGTGTTATGCTTAGATTATGCTATCAGACATACTGTAAGGCTATAAATGTCAAACTTCTTTTTTTTTATTGATGTTGCTGGCAGTGCAACATAAGTCTGGCATTATACAATATTGACTAAAGTAAGGTTAGCTGACATTTGTGAAGGAGGTCAAAGTTCAAGTGTTACCGGAAAACACCACAGAAGCCACACATAGAGAGTCGGACGCAGATCAATTCAGGAATTAAAAGGTCTTTATTGTTACCGATCGGGTCTCAGATGAACTCCTGTTCCAAAAATGCCTGAGCCCAGAGCATAGTTTTCAAATGCTTTTTTATTAACAATACCTCCTCCTACACACCCTTAGACCAATCAGTAAACAAGATATTCAGGATCACCTCATATGGGCAGACCGTATGACTCCTTTTAAGGACAAAGGAATGTGACTACAGTTGATGCACATGCTCAGTACATTGATGACAGTATCTTAGCTACATGTAACTAACTAACAGATACAACAAACACCTGTACTTGTATATGCCACCTGGAGATTTCAGGCCTACTAAATTTTGAACCATGTTGAAATCCCATCACACAAGCTCATTACCCAATATATTCAGTATTCTAAAAACAGAAACAAAAGTAACTTTTAAATTGCAGAGTATGCAGTGAAACTGCAGGGCACGATTTATACAGTAGAATTGCTTCATTAAGCTGAAATTGATGTGGTGCTTAGAGTATCATTTTAATCATTCACAGTCATCTTGGATATGACTAACAGATAACAATTTTTGCTGATGACACAGGAAGTTAATGTGTCTTATGAATTTCAGTAGTGATCAGGTGGTGTTCATTTGAGATCTACATCCAAAGACAATAGGGGGTTCCTGGTGTTGCATATGGGGGTTCCTGGTGTTGCAGGAGGTCTCCAACATGCTGATTTAGAAAATGTCTCTACCCACTGTGAATTAAACAAGCATGTGAATACATTTACAGAAAGTTTGAAAATGACTCACATTAATTGGGATCTATTTGTCTTTAGTATGACAAAGTTCTTGATATATATGGAACAAGAACATATTGTCACATATTCATCCGCACATAAAAATGTGGTTAATGGCATTTACTGTCCTGACAGGAAAAGTTGTGCCGAGCAACATTTCTGTCCTGACAGGAAAAGTTGTGCCAAGCAACATTACCGCCCTGACAGGAAAAGTTGTGCCGAGCAGCAATCATGCACATGGAAACTTGGTAATTGCTTTTGGGAACAAAGGCCAGTTACAGCCAATCGGATCCACAGTAGGGGTATTTAAACCCAATTCTTTTCTTGCTCATTGCCCTGTTGTGGTTTCATCATGATGTTCCTGATCTTTGACTTTGGCTTCGTTTTGACTTCCCTGAATTCTGGTATCCTTGACTTTTGTCTTTCACTCATCCTTGTGTCTGATTCTGTGTTCCTGACCTCGGCAAGTATTTTGACTATTCTTGGATAAGTTAAGTCCGGCCCTTCTAAGGTCCGGTTATACTTTATTCTTAGTCCTAGGTGTGTCACAGCTCTGCGTGCTGGATCAACTTGTAATCCTGACACAAATATAGCACTGATGTGGCCAAAGAAGAAAAAAAAAAACCACAATAGATAAAAAAAAAAAAAAAGAGTTTGCTCCTTTATAATTTCAAGAACCAAGAACAAAATACTGTTAAAAGGCTAATAGGATATTTAGAGAGAGAAGAAAACACAACACAATAAATAAATGGGGACACAGACTCTAAGGGACACTGGGAGACATAGGGATACAAACACTAGAGGACACTGGGTGACATGGGGACGCTGATACACTAGGGAAAACTGAGAGACATGGGGACAATGGGGGGCACAGGGACACTGGCAGACATTGGGACACTGAGACACTGGGAGACTAGGGGACGTGCCCCATGTCTCCCAGGTCTCAAAGTTGCCCAGTGTCCCCATGCCTCCCTGTGTTCCCCATTGTCCCCATGTCTCTCAGTTTTCCCTAGTGTATCAGCGTCCCCATGTCACCCAGTGTCCCCTAGTTTTTGTATCCCCATGTCTCCCAGTGTCCCTTAGAGTCTGTGTCCCCATGTCTCCCATTGTCCCCATTTCACTAGGACACTAGGGGACACTTAGAGACATGGGAACACTGGGAGAGACACTAGGGGACAATGGGAGAAACATGGGGACTCTGGAAGACTAGGGACACTGGGAGACACTCGGGACACTGAGAGACATGGGGACACTGAGAGACATGGGGACACTGACACTAGGGACACTGGCTGGGAGACATGGGGACACTGAGATACTAGGGGCCACTGGGAGACATGGGGCCACTGTGTCCCTAGTGTCTCACGGTCCCCATGTGTCCCAATGTCTCAGTGTCCCCAAGTCTCTCACCATCCTCATGTCTCACAGTTTCCCCTAGTGTCTCAGTGTACCCAGGTCTCCAAGTGCCCCTAGTGTCCCAGTGTCACCAATTGTCCCTATGTCTCCCAGTGTCCACAAGTCTCGCACTGTCCCCATCTCCCACAGTTTCCCCAAGTGTTCCCCAGTTTCTGCTAGTGTCTCAGTGTCCCCTAGTGTCTCCCAGTGTACCCTAGTGTCTCCCAGTGTCCCCTAGTGTTTATGTCCCCATGTCTCCCTGCAGCCTTTTCCCCCCATCCCTCACTTAAGTGAGCTGTTGGCTGTCTCTGCAGGCTCGGAGCTGCGGTCTGCACTCTTTGTGCAGAGCTGCTCCCCCGCGGATCAGTGAGTAAAGAGAGGCAGGGAGGGAGATGCTGTAACTTCTTAACCCTGCCTCTCTCCACACACACAGCAACCCCTACTGGCCGGCGCTAGTATCGCAGAATAATCTCCGTTTATACTGAGACTGACATTTGTATTACTGCAATACTGGCACCGGCTAGGCAGCCTCAAATACCTGAGAAATACCTGGCAAACCTAAGAGTAGTGTGTAAAAAAATAAATATATATATATATATATATTTTTTTTTTTAAATCAATGGGCCTATTCCATGGGCTTGGGCCTGGAGCTGCAGCTCCATCAGCCCCTATGTTATTCAGGCCCTGATTGTGGTAGAGGAGAGTGAGTTTGACTCCCAAGTAACTCATATCCTGTATGTTCCTTTTGAAATCCAATGAATGAGCAAAATGGAAAAAAAATAGAAATGTTCATATCCTCACATCTAGATTGTAGATTGGTTCCGTTTTGTAACTTGACACTTGCTGAAATCAGAGATTCTCTAGTATAGACATGGAAGGGGTATTCTTGATTCTGAGGTAGTCAACAGTACATCATTGGCAAATGGGTTAAATTTGTAATATACTCCTCCATAAAGTATTCTAGTGTATATGTTGATTTTCCCTGATCACTCAGACCACTTATTACATATATATATGGCAAATAGTAGAGATGAAAGAAGGCAACCTTGTCTAGCACTGTTCTTTATTAATAAGCTGGAGGAAAGGACACCATTGTAGGTACTTTAGCTTTTATTGCAACAGATGCCTGGAGAATAATGGGAGTTGTATTTCAGAAACATCTGTCTGGAGTTTAAGGTGCCTGTTCCAGAGTGAATCCGTATTTCTAACCTTGTGGCTATAGTACGAGGTTTCATGCTTCAGCATGCAAAAAAAACCTCCCAAATAACTGAACATATAAATGTTATGCATATGCACATGCATATGTACATGCAAATGTGTGCACATTTGGGAAGGAAAGGGTTAGTATGAATTTTTGTTATGTACACCAAAGAACAAAACACATTTATATATTTAATAATCAAAGTAACACAACTTTTTGCTTATTTCAATACACAAAAACAATATATTATATTTTAACCAAGTAGCAATATGAACACCCTTTGGATTGAATCTTAATCATTGGGGTGTATTCACAAACAGTTGTGGTGAGTTTGCAATATAGACCAACATAACACAATTTGAAATATTTGCATTGTTTGCCAGGGTTACTTATAAAGCAACATATTCTGTGAAATGAATATATAATGCTTAATATGTCTGACTCACTGACCGCTTTATCAATTCATAGAGCATGCTCTTAACTGCAAGGTTAATACGTTAGTGGCTACTTCTAACATCTCCAACTATTATAAATTCAGCTAATATTTTTTTAGTGAGGTAGATAATTTAAACTGTCTTGTGTCAAGTTCATGAAACTGCCATTGAATATTTATCATGACATTAATACAGAAACTATATTTGACAGCAGATAAAAACTGCTCTGTCTCTATCACTATGACATTTCCATACATTATCAAATATCCCCAAGCCTTATCTGAACCTTTTATTTTATACATTCAGATCTCCCTGTGTTTATAGTCATCACTTTCATAGCAGTTAATGGAATAAGAGTAGTTATTGATCATAGAACATTTAGAAAGATTTAGATAATCAGCTCTAGTAACTCGTACCCTTTCGCCAAAAGCAGCTCTGTCAGGATACAAATGGGATTACAGCCGATAAGCTTTTAATAATGCCACGGTAGTTTATTATGAAGCACAATTATCTTGGAAATCAAGCTTTAATGTAAAGACTATTCGTTTAAGAATTAGCGTAGGTATTTATTCATTAAACTGTAATTTGCAGTGAATGGATAGACAAATTGGTATATTCACTAGATTCTACATTTTATTAAAATAGATTAGCTGCAAAAATAGCTGAAGTGGAAATATTTTCTGGCTATTTTGGTTTAATACTTGTACTTCTATTGTCATTTCTGCACAATTTTTGCCCAAGTGAATAATAACACAATTTAAAGATTTAGGCTACAATGGTCAAGAAGAGATACTAGTAAGCTTGATAAGTGTTCAACTCCTATATTTTTTTTACATTTCATCTGCAATGTTTAGCGAAAATAGCCCATAGTGCGTAAAGGAGATTTTTAAATAAAGATTCACCCAGGATTGTATGCTGACAATTCTTACAGCCATTGCCTTATACAGAGCACATACCTCTTACCTGTCCCTATTTTTGAGGGAAGTCCCAATTTTTTCCCAAATCCCTATTTCCCTTTTTCTATCCTTATGCCCCTCTTTTCTAGGAGCTCCATATTGTTGGTGTGCCAGAGTATATAGTAGAGCTCCAAAGTAATAGTAATAACAGTAACGTATCTTTAAACTACAATAAATGTGTATATAAATCAATGTTTAAATAATATAGATTGTTCTTATTTCAAGTTACATTTTAGTTCTATATATATTGGTATTAGTAAGTCACCTAAAATTTCCAATGGCCACACCCTCACTCAAATCCCTGAATTTATTCCTCTTTGTCCATTTGGAATGATGAGAGGTATGCAAACATCATTTGTAATGATTCATCCAGGACTCTCTGACATGTCTACCAGTTATAGAACTATATATAGGTAGCATATCTGGGATATCATCTCCAGTCAATAATACCTATGTGCTTATATTTATCTGTCTTCATTTTAAATTGTATTATTCTGTACCTCCCTCTCTTATAGTATTAGTTTTATTTACACACTATTTTCAAATGTTATTTTTTTTCCTTTTCCTTTTCTTGATTGTTCAATATATTGTTCAATATATGCATGCCGCCTCCACCAATAATTGCTATTCTGTTTAACCTCAGAGTATCTCTTACAGCTTGAGCCCCAAACAACATTTATAAAGATTCACCTAAGGCTTACATGTGCTGGGAAGTCTTACAGCCATAATCCTATGCAGAGGTAGCATTTCTGGAACTTGTCCTTTTGATCCCATTTCCAATCATGTTATCAGACATCTGTCCCCTTGCCTTGCACTGTCCTTAACACATATCACCAACTGCTTTTTCTTCTGGCATCCCCTTAAACATACTGCAGGTGTACCAATTCTAAAGATGCAATCACTTGACCCATTTTCCTGATCAAACTACCATCCCATATCCCTACTCCTCTCTCCTCAAAGCTTTTAAATAGGCTTGTCTGTAACTGTCTCATATGCTTTCTCAACTCTAACTCCCTGCTCGCCCCTCTTCAGTCTGACTAACACTAACACCCCCTTCATTCTACTGAGACTGCTCTGACTAAAGTAACTAATGATCTAATCACAGCTAAATCCAAAGGTCATACTCATTTTTCTAGACCACTCTGCTGCCTTTGAAACTGTTAATTACACTATTCTTCTTCATACTCTTCACACTCTTAGCTTAATTAGTAGTTCTATCCTCCACTTAACTCTCACTGTCCAATTCTGCTACTTTGCCATCCTTTCAGTTGGTTACTATTCCCCATGCTGTACTAGCTATTGTGTGCTCATACCTCACCTCCTCTAGATTATAAACTTGCTCAAACAGGATCCTCATCAACCTAGCATTCTTGACAACAGTTTTAATATAACAACAGTTTTAATATAAATGTTTGTGTTATAACATTTTAAAGTGCTGTGGGATAAGTTGGACAGTTGGAACGGACTTTCCTAGTTTTTTTTATATCACGTTTACTTATACCTAGACTTTAAGGAACACTCCCATCCCTATATGGAAGCGAGAGTATCTGATTGCTGTCTTACCTTCAGAGGTAAACTGTTTTAAATGGTTTAATCCCAAGGCTTGTCCCACAATATCTGACCCCTCTTAGGAAAACTTTTCTAGAGTCAGGACTGGATTACCCATAAGGTGACAAATGCAGCCACCTAGAACCAAGCTCTGTTTGTGATGAGGCTCTCTCTGAGCTGGCAGAGAGATCAATAGATACAAAACAGAAAAAGAGAAAAATAACCATTGGATACTGAAACCCTCTTCAATTAGTTACAATGTATTTACAAAATGTACTAAGTTGTAACATAATGACCCTCATAATTGGGAATCAGTAGATGACATCCTGTCAATTCACAAAGGTGTCCTAAACAATAGAGGACTAGTTAGTGAGAGTGTCTCAGGATCTGTTTTTATTAATTTTAGTGCAAATGAGAGCACTACGTGTGAGATTATATATAGAAAAACTACTGTTTAGGTTAATAATTACAAAAGGACCCTTGTGATATAAGCTGCTGCAATTAAGAGGTGTAGCAGCTATAAATTACCGGGAACTGCCTGTCATGAGTAATTCTGGAGAATCAGGAAAATATCGCGATCGTCTAACTACCAAGAAAACTAAGCATTGAGTGAGTATAGGTAATATATCTAGTAAATAGAGTGTCTATAGATAGGCTGATCTCCAGCAAAAGGTAAGTAAATGGACACAATCTTCCCCATATTCAACCTACCCCATCACCAGAAACACCTATGAATGCTTGGGGTAGCTAAGCTAAGTGATTAGCACTACTTATGGCTGCCTTGATGCTTGACTGGGGACTACTGTATGTTTGCTTACCCTTCATATGTGCAGAAGTAAGAAATGTCAAATTGAGAATAATAGCTATTGCTATTATCCGAGTAGTGTCAAAAATATCCCTTAGTTATAATGGCTGCTGAAGAGTTTATTAGGATAAGCTCCTCCACATACACTATATGAAAAGCTACTGAATGCCTCATCTACTGGTCCATTTGATAGCCTTCAATACCAATAGATAAATCAAAGACAATGCATGTAGCTACAGCCATACATAGAATGCAAAGACCTATAGAGTACCTTAGCTACCAAAACCTGGTTTAGTCTTCATTTCCTATAGTGACTTCTCAGCTCCCAGTACACAGCTTGCTAGCACTGTCCTATCCTAGAGGCTACCTCAAGGATAATAAAAAAAACAGGCTGGCTAAGAACTATATACTTAATCAGTGCCCGAATGCCATAGTGAGAAGTGAAGAAGCAAGTGATAAGCAATTCGTAAAATCTTTACATAATTACCCAGCTCTGGGCAGTTGCCTGTCCCTCGAGTTTAGCTCGACTGAGCTATACAGGCAGGAAGTAACAGGACTTGTTTTCTAAGTGACAGCCAGGGAGGTGTAACCAAGTACATTTATAAAAGTGCCAAATTTTAATGAAATCTGCAATTTCTATAAAATGAAAAAAAAAATGACATACTTTTCACACAAAAAAACATTTCGGCAAGCTGAAGTATTTTAGGGGTCAGGAGTATCCCTTGCAATGTTCTCTAATTTAAGCAGATTGGTTAATTTGATCTTCTATAATAAACTGATTAAAACACACATACCAAATGTATGAACACTGATAAAAACACATTTAGTGTCAGTCTTTAAAATGTGTACTAGCTAGATGTTTTTTTCTGCTCTTTATGACTAATGTTTTTCAAGAAATGCTGATGGATTTTTTTCTGAAATGTTAAGCGGAAGAAAATAAATCAGGATCTTTACAAGCATTTTAGAACAAGCTAATAGTGACACTTAAATCCAGATATGCACCGAGTAAGATCAGATATACAATGGATTATGGATTTCTGGTAAAACCAGTCACATAGATCTCTCGTCTGTCTTAGTAAAGAGAAAAAAAAATCTGTTACTGTCCTCTTATCCAAAGCATTTGTTTCCCTCGAACACTAATTGCTTTACATTTGACAGTAGGCATGCCTTAATCCCTCCAGATTTGTTCAGATTGAAGGCAAATCTGTCAAATCAACTGCCTTCTGTTATTAGGATTACCTCTGTCTCTTGCAGACTGGGGGATGTTAACTACTTGATATAGATGGCACATTTTCTCAATTCAAGGTGTATATGACTGGACTGTCTACATTCAGGCTCTCAAGGCTCTACATAGCAAGCACCCATGGGCTTTATTCATTAAATAGTGACCTGTCAAGGGCTAACAAACAACTCCCAAAATTCACTTTAGCTGGAAAAAGGAAATCTCAAACAAAGTCAGACTTCAGATTTATTTTTACAAATCATTATTTTTTTACTGGAATTTATATATAGTTTATAGACACACTACTCTTTAGTGAATAGACAATGGACGCACATAATGACATGTTCTGTTTAAGTGCACATGTTTATTTCATTATGTTTAGTAGTTTTGTATGTCCAGTATGATCTGTGCACTAATCTAATTTAATTAAGCTCATTGAGGCTTTTTTTTAGAGTACCATATGGGTTAAAACTAGCACTGGAAATGGATACACCAGGATTAAGCATAAACCTTGCCATGCTAATTGTTCCATTACATATTAATTAGAGAATTCCTAAAACTCTCATGGATTCCAGCATTCAATTACCTAGGGGTTTATTCTCTAAGCAGTGATTTTTGCAAAAACTTTCCAAAAAAGTACATTGACTGACATTTCCATAATTCTCTTATCAATCTACAGTTTGTGAGCCCTCACGTTTATAACCACTGTTATATAATAACCATATCCTCATCCACCGTATATATAGTGCAGACAAGCATTAGCATTGTAAAAATATTTTTACAAAATGGACGTATGGGTGTTGTTTTCTTGTAATTTATTCTTTGAGTAAAAGGAGCACTCTTAGTATATTGTGTTCTGTCAAACCATTTTGTTTCCTAAAATATGGTTCTCCAAGACATTCTCTTAAGTTCTCTTAAGCCATGGTGCAGAAACAACACGTCTGCAATATCAAGTGTATATACATCTAACCTTCAATGGGAATGGTAGAGTCATAGGCTAAACCCAAAATGGTTTAATAGAAAGCCAGGGAAGAGCACCTATGGAATCCTGGCACTTATGGAACAATTGTCACTAAAATGTATATGTCTTTTATTGCAGCGGTTTATAGCCCTCTATTGTGGTTACGATGGTAGGAGTACACAGGTGCAGGTTTGCACTCTCTCCTGAGCCCCTGCCAGAATTACTGCATCCAGCTTCTGCAGAGCTGCAAAAGCTGGATGACGATTTTTTTCACTCATTGATTAGCTGAGAATGTCAGCTGGCCACTCTTAGCCAATGAATGACATTCACATATATGCACAGAATTGACATTAGCCAGTCACGAACTCTTGTTTTGGGCTGACTAATGACACCTAGTGATGCCGCCGGAGGTACATTTACATCTCCCATCGCAAGTGGATTTCACTCATAATGTTTAGAGTCTCATAGGAAAATGCTGCACAAATATATTCTAGGCACCATGGTAGAGTAACCCTTTAAAAAGCACAGTCTTGCTCAATGAATGTGTTTAATGATCATTATATCTACAAATCTATTTCAGGCATTTGTCTAAGGCTGGGACAAGCAAGTGAGGTTGTTTATTGTAACGGCACCCCCAGGCATAAAAGGGGTTAACAGCCATTTAGTAGATCTTCCCCTTCCAGAGACACAGGCACAGCTACTGTAGACACCAATCCACCAAACCGGAGAAGCATATGAATGCTATCAAACATAATAATGCTGTAAACAGCCGAATAGGAAAAAACATACGAATAGGCTTACACTCCTAGCAGTCGAACTGGAACAACACACAATAAATCCCCCCAAGAACGAGACAAGGCTCTGTTTTGAGGGTCAAGCAGGAACAGACAGAGCTGTGGGTTTATTGTTCTTATATACACATTAGTACCACCCACAGGGTTTTGGAAAACAACCAATAAACACGTACAATTCACTCAGACACTCCCACACAAAATTCTCCCCTCTGCCTGTGATACAATTACCTTACACAATGGGTAATGTAATTATCACAGGCAGAAAAATACAGTTTTTCAACATTATTCATAACTTTAAAAGTATGCATCACATTCACATAAAATAAATTTTCATAATCAGCATACTCCAAATACAAACATCCGTCAAAACCATACAAATTGGTCCAGTGGTTCAAAAGATAGATTGTAGTCCTTTGTGACCAAATGAAGCATGGCTTTTCTGCCCCAAACCAGTTCCACAGAGTCTTCTATCCTGGAGATAATTGTGAAGTAATCCAATTATCTCCAAGGACAGAGGCAAAACTCCATTGAACACATGGCAGCAAAAGACAATAAAATACATAAAAATATATAACTGTGCAGCCATTGCATAAAACGCTCATATCATGGCGCTCATATCACACACATACAGTTCAATTGCCATGGAGCCAAAGTCTTTCCCATAGTCTTTCATTATACAAATGGGCTCCATAGCATAGCTATCTGGGGTATCACCGCTCAAACAGAGCAAGCACCGAATGACTTGGATTTCTTGTCTTTGCAGGGGAAAATCAAGCGTTTCAACATGGGGCCATAGTCTAAAGGCAGCAGGCGGGCAACCAGGCTCCTCCAATGCACAGTGGCGAGATTGGTCTTGTCACATTTATGTTTTAGTAAAGTTTTATACATTTTGAATCTTGCTGGACACTTCTATTGAAAATCACTGTTTGTGTGCATTTGTTGTAAAATAACCTACTGTAATTGTCCTTGCCAAATCCTGTTTTCTCTCTAGTCACTCTAGCAGTAGATAATGTACACACATCTAATTGTGCATAAACTACAACTAATTAGTGAAAACATTGGTGTTAATGGTGGCTGCACTGACACTTGCAACATTGTATTTTTTTTCAATGTGCTTTATTAAACATGTTTTGAATACTATAGTTGTCATAAATATGTACAGTGATTCTATAAATATAGTCTAAACTTGCAAATGTACTCAATATCCACTCAATAGACACTGATTTATTGAGCATATTATGACCAGTTATTTATTTTAATTTCTACTCTCCTTTTTTTTTTCCTTTTGTTAATCATGTATACAAATGAGCAGAGGTCATTGACATTATGGAAAAAAATATGGAAATCAGGAGAGAGAAAATGATTAAACTACACTGGAAGAAGCAAGATTTTTTTTTTACTATTTCTCTTGAATCCCTGCAATAATTAGCTGAAGTAAAATGAATATTAGCCTATGCTTAAATGCCTTTCCAGCATGTTACCTTGCATTGACCCAGCAGAGCTAAACCAATTATTTTTTGAACTTCATGGCTTTAAATAATCCTCTGCTCTAAAACTCCCTCTACCCCTCAGCTACTTAACCGTAGGCCCGGCTGCCCTAAATCCCTTTCTTATACTTTGTAGCTTTTTAAGCAAGGCCTCTCTTTAAACAGACATAATCCTTTCTCTGTAGAAAACATGAAAGACCTTGAACAAATCAAGATTTCTCCATGGAGAATTCAGCTAATCCTGTGCTTAGCTCCTAACAAGAAAATCCATCTCTCTACCAAGTACCCCATTACTAGGACTAATGCCTGACTAGAATACTAAGCAAATTATTGTGCTTTAATTGTAGCATTGCCTTGTCACACGGAAAACTTCAGAGAAGAATGTGACTGTAGACTTCTTAAGAAAAGACAGGTCACGCCTTTTGTTTTTGTAAGAGATTATTATGATTTAAAATTAGACAATTTTGACTGACTCTAAAAACACACCGCAAATGCCGTCACTTGATTAGAACACAACAGCTAGTTATTTCTGCCATATAAGATTGCTGTGAGATGATGATTATTATTCATTACATGTACTACAGTGCATAGTTTATTCATGTCACCCTGGTTACATTCAAGTTCACGGAGAGCACACAAAGGAACCCTTAGATGTCTAGGGCTGCAGAGAATCAGCAAGCAAGTAAAAGACAGCATTGCATTGTGGGAAGTAGCCCTGCTGAGTTTACCTCACAATGTAAAATGTTCTTTTCAAATATCAGATCGGTACTCGTAATTGACTGTGATGTGATGATCAAAAGAACTCTTTATTGATTCTGCTATGACTATTAAACCTTCATTCACAATTTTTCTAATCATCTTATGATATTCAATACGTAGTTTTGGGGAAATGCTTGGGAACATATTCAGCCAAGAGGAACTAGCTACAAGCAGTGATGATAGATGGCAACAGAGGAACATTCATTCTATTTTTGGCTTTTGCTCAGTTAAGTTTTGGATTGAAATTAGCATAACTGCCTGTGACCATGGTTTTTTTTTTTTTTTTTTGTTCAGTGTTCCGAAAAATGTAATAGGCTTTATGAAAAATAGTTTGGCATATAATAGCTGCTGTAAAATATGGGATTTGCAAATAATAGCTCCACGTGATACATCATTAAATAATTGTGCATTCTTTTTGTCAAGTGCTGAAGTAATTTGTTTTTCTTTTCCGAGGTGTTTTCAGGTGCAGATTATGATCTTTTTCTTGCCTCATACTAGAATATAGTGAGCAAATGATATCAATAATTAAGAGGTTACTTTACATCATATTATCAATACCCATGTTGGGATCATTAACTGACAACCACAAACTAGTCTGGACACCAGTGCAGTATATATGACATCATGAACTTGCCCTTAGTCTCATTGTTTGACTTTTATGATGTTGTGCAGGTAACCGCCCACTTGTCATTTGCCAAACATACTGTATGACCAGTCTGAGTCAATGAGCAACTGTACATTTAGCGCTTTGGCTAGGGTAAGGCAGTTGTGTGCAGTGGTTTCATTGCAGAATTGAAGAAATATATCAACAGAATCACAATGTACCTATATCACAATTATAATGTGATGGGATTGTATTTTTCTATATGAGAAGAATATTTCCCAATGTTATATCTGTATACAAAAAATAAATAAATCATGAACTGTGGCTTTTGTCTTTCTGACATTTTGTTTATTTTTTATTTTTTTATTTTTTAAGAATGTAAGCTATATAGGACAAAGGCAGTCTTTCATGACATGTGTATAAACAGTACAAATTGCTGCTCTTTTACTTTCAGCTATAGTTTGTAAAGTGCTGCACACACTAAGGACATTCACATTTTTCAGAAAATACAGTAGACCTTCTTGAAGATTAACTATTGCTCCACTAGATGGCGCCCTGTGTCTTCTCAACATATGCTAGTTGCAAATGGGCTCCTCCAAAGCCACTGTACAGAAGAACAAAGCATTAAAAGGGCAAAATACTGCATAACCTTAGCTTCAGCACTCACTGAATCCTTCCCAGGACATTATGAGAGGTGATCAGACAATCCCTCTCAAAAACATGTATGCAAACAACATACACGTACTGTATATTGTATGCCCGTATTTCTAATGATTTTAGACGAACCAGTGCTTTCGGAAGTATTAATTTTACTAATTTGCATTCAAGTTGGTGATTAATTTTACCGTCAGTGAATTGCAATGGAATAACACTGCCTCCAGTGTGTTGGCAAATGCCATAAAGAGCAAGTAATTATAAACCATGTGGATGGAAAAAAAACAACAAAAAACTATAATATTCAATTACCATACAATAACAAGTTAATAACATCTTTAGTGACTGCAATCCTGCAGCAAACATTCATGTTTTTGTGCTTTACCTGTTCCTGGCAAGAAAAGAGTTAAGATGTTGAAATGTGCTTGCTGTTTATTTTAAAATTAGGAATGTAATAATTTGCCTATAACCATGCGAACAATCAAGCAGTGTGTTAAGATGAGACTTTAGGTACCAATGGTACTTTAAGAGTTAATTCATTATTTTCCCTTTAGACAAAAACTAATAGGTGGTTCTCTACACCAAGGGGATTATTCATTAGGCAATAAGATACAGCAAATATAGACCAAAATGTGTGCGTTAAAAAAGGGTTCATTCATCACAAAGCAAAATGTAGTATGTTAACAGTCAATGTACAAAACTGAAACCCCAATTAAAAGAAGAAAAAAAAAACAGATTCATTTACTTTTTTTTCCACATTTTGTTATTTTGACCCATTTTTTTAGCAAAGGAATTGCCTACATACTCTTAATTTTTGGCATTATTATTATATTAACAATCTATTGTTTTGCATTTAGGTTGCCAATCTATCTGGCCACCCAGCATCTATTTGTCTGTTCTATTGTCTATAAATCTATCTATCCACCAAAATACACAAAAGTAATACAAATGTGCACGTAAAACGTGTGCACGTAAAACTGATTTTAAGTGTTAAATTATTATGTTATTATTAAAGAACCCCTACACACCCCAAAAGCACTTCAGCTTGTCGAAGTACTTTATGGAGGCGTAATATTTGTTTCTAAGCCTAGTTTATAAAAGTTTCTATGGGAAATCAACACTTTGATAAATAGATTATGGAACACGCCACTGGCTGTTAAACAAAGAGCCAAGCCAGGGAGGTTTGCAGCCTCTACTTGAGAGCTCCAGCCTCCTCCACAAGGAAGGTCCTCCAAATCCTCCAGACCTCAAATCAGACGTGTTTGTGTGCATGTGCGTGAGCTGGCGTGCGCATGGGTCGCTTCTCAATGAAAGTCTCTTCGGGGGGGGAAAAAGGGGAGGGCCTGTAAGGGCTGCAATCATAAGAACTGCAGCTTTTGCAAACTCTTTTAAGATGTACCCCCAATGAATATATGCAGGCAAGCAGAAATCATGTATGTGTTCATTGGGGGTATATCTACTAAATAGGGATGTCAACTTTTTTGCCCATTTCGGCAGTCTAGTATTATTTTAATTAGCATTGTGAGAATAATGAATCTCCCTAAGAGTGAATACATTTACAGATACAACACAATATAGTAAGCAGAAAAAAATACAATGAAAAGCATTGCGAAATAGTAAAAAAGTGGAACACATTGCTAGCATTAATTCACTCTTTCATGTCTGGAAATATTCAAATCTATAGCAAACAATGGGAAAATTGAATGTTTTTCAATAGAATGGTGATCATGGAGACATACAATTGGGGATAGTATGCACCTCAATACACTACTTGTAATTAATTCAGCTATGTGTATAAACAGATTGTATAAGGTCACTTCATTTATTGGTTATGCCATTTTCAAACAAGAATCCAGACAGTGCAGCTCGCTCAGTAACGTTTAGTAAGGAAGACTCAGAGCAATAAAACCTCTTACCTTAAGAAGTCAATAATCCAGTACCTTAGCCTCTGGAGCTGCATCCTCTATTGCTTTTTTCATTTGTTTTGTTAAATCAGTGGTTTCAACCTGTGGATCTATGTTTCATTTCAATGCTAAGAGGTCAATCCTTGTAATTTGTTATCTGATGGGCTTTTGAAATGGCCTTTCTGCTTTCCTGTTAATATATAGACCAATTTCAGACTATGAATAAAGCATTCCAAAAGAAGGTAATGGGGTACAGCCAGATCGTGTGCTCGCAAGTTCAATACAATTCTCACCATATCTTTATAGTTTATCTAATTCTGTATTTAAAGGAACACTATTGCGATAGAAATACGTATTCCTAACACTATTCTGTCCTAGTACCTTGTTAGATTATTGGACCTCCCTTAACCCCTTAGTGACCTCTGACGTATCAGGTACGTCCAACAAAAACTAGTAGTTAACGACCTCTGATGTACCTGATACGTCTGCAGCAAATTAGTGGCGGAATCCTGCAATAACCCTCTCACTGCCGGAAGGCTTTCGATGTTCTGCCTGTGCTGAGTGCCTAGAGGGGTCGAGGCACTCAGTGAAGAATTAAATAATAATAAAAAAAAACTAACTAAATAAATATTTTAAAAACATATTAACCCCTTTCCTCCCTCCCTCTCCCTCCATTCCCACTCACTTACCTGATCGCCGCCGTCCCCCCGCCGGCGATTGGTCTTCTTCTCCACTGGGGGAACTGTCTGGGGGGACAGTTCCCCCTCTGCAAAAAAGGACCCCAAGGTCCATGTGATCGCTCTGAAACACGTCCATAGTGTTGCCTGCAGTGGGACTGCCTGAACTGTTATTTGAAAAAAAGTTATTTAAAAAAATAAAAAAATAAATAAATAAATAAATAAATATATATATATATATATATATACATATATCCTATAGATAACATCATACTAAGTGTATTTTTTATTAATATATACATATATTAATATAAAAATACACTTAGAGTAAAATTACACACATATATATTTATATAATATATATATATATATATATATATAAATAATATGAAATAGACATATGTCCATATACACAAATAATTTCATAAATAAATACGTAGACTTCAAATATATAAATATGTATATATATTTAAATTCTACGTGCATATTTATGTAATATTTTTACATAATTAAGTAATTTTATTGATTGCAAGTTGGGGGACCTGCCTGACAACCCAGGCCAAACGTCCAGAGAATGTAATTTTCTAGTACTATATTTAACCCCGTACCTTTCCAAGACACCCTAAAACCTGTACATGGGGGGTACTGTTTTACTCGATAGACTTCGCTGAACACAAATATTAGTGTTTCAAAACAGTAAAACATATCACAGTTGTGCATGGCCTGCATCAAACTGGCTGCAGATCCACCAGTAGCTCATCCAGCTCAATCCAGCAGATGTCATTGCTGTTATCAAACGAGAAGCGAGACAAGAGCTATTTTCACAGAGAATATCCAGAGTCATCTGAAGAAGAAGAGTTGCCACATGTTGGTGTTTTGATGAAAGGAAGATTGAATCTCTTATTAAGGTGGTGAGGAAGACTATGAGTTTAGAGGAATCCTCTGTTCAAGAACCCTCATGCTGCAAACATTTTGCCATCCTCAAGAGGAAAGAAACTCTCTTTCCCTTTCATGAGATCATCAAAGCTATAATGCTTGAAGAATGGGGTATGTCTGAGAAATGGGTAATTTTTTAGGGTAAGTGAGCAAAGTTATATCCATTCAATAAAGCTGACTCTTAATCTTGGATCTCAGCTCCCAAAGTGGACGCAGTAGCCAAGATGACCACCCTGCCTCTGGACAACTCTATGGAGAGAACTCAGCAGCTGCCTTAAATTCAGTTTCCAAGGCCCTTTATCAATGGGTTGAGGATTTGGAAGCTGATATCAAGGATGGCATGAGTAGGACACATATCCTCAGAGCAGTGGAAGCCATTAGTCAAGCCACAGATATTTGCTCTGATGCCTCTGTGGATCTAGTGCATTCCATTGCTAGATCCATAAATGTGACTCTGAATGTGAGCACTCTGACTTAAGGCCTGGGATGCAGACACCACATCCAAGAATAGTCTCTGTTTATTACTTTTCCAGGGTGGCTTGCTGTTTGGATAAGTGTATTAAAAAGGCTGCAGAAGGCAGTAAAGCCATATTTCCAACAGGCGATCCTCAAATACTGACTGGAGGTAATTCAGAGATGCTATGCATTACAGACCAGGAATACAGTCATGTCAGAGCCAGCCATGGAAGACAACTGAATCAACAACTGGCGACCTGTCGAATTCCCAGGCAATGATGGATGGAGACCAATTCTAGATTTGTCCATCCTAAATGCGTTTCTGCATGCCAGACAATTTAGGATGGAATCCTTAGTCTCTTTCATCCAGGCAGTGTCCCAAGACAACTGGTTGATTTCCATCAATCTCCAAGATGCTTATTTCCACATCCCAATTGACCGGGAACATCAGAGGTTCCTGAGATTCTATCTGAACAACAGACACTGGCAGTTCAAAGCCCTTCCATTTTGCCTAAGCTTGACCCCATAATATTCTCCAAACTCCTGGTTTCCCTAATTGCAGAAATCAGGAAGAAGGATATTTTCATCATCCACTAACTGGATGATATCCTAACGTTGTCAAAGAATTATCCATCCTTTACTGACCATGGAGACATTGACAGATCAATCCTGGAGAATCATGGTCATATTCTGAATTTCCAGAAGAGTCAACTTCTACCCATTCAACAGATGATATATCAATGCACATCCACCAGAGCAAGTATAGCACTTGTTTGTTGAGGGCTAGGTGAACTCCCAGCATAAATGACAATGGCAGATCAGAATTCTGTTCCGGATTGTCTAATTTAATTTCTGTGTATATTTTCCATCTGTCGTCAGAGCAAACTGGCAACAGAGGTAACGTCATTATCCCCATGGAAGATAAGGCTGCAAGGAGAGTCTTCTGTCTGAACCAATTGCTTACATTTTCTTTGGCTCCCCCTCTCTCTTCTCTTTCCCCCTCCTTTTGCCAGATCAGAGCAAGCACGCATGTACTCTGTGCTGGCTAAATGGTCCAGTCAAAGGTTCTCTATGAGAAGCCTTTGATTGGACATGTGTCGACTGTCGCATGGGGGGAGGGGGAGGGAGGTGTTAAAAAAGCTCAGGCACTGCATTTCAGGTAAGTAAAACATACTTTATGAAATGATTGGGAGGAGGGAACATGAAGAGCAATATATTAATAATGTTTAGAGTAACCCTTGAATGATAATTGTTTGAGTATAAACATCCAAGAATCCTTTGCTTCTAATGAAAGTTATTCTTTTTTTTTTTTTTTGTAAATCTTTCTTTTATTATGGCATATGCGTTATGGGGTACAGAAGAGAAAGAGGAGGCATTGTGGGGTAACACAAGTTGGTGGTAACAAGGTAACAATACACCTCTGAGAAAGACTGCCATATTTTTTGTTTTTTTTTAGAACGTCATGTAAACAGGTTTATACAAGCGTGGTTAATAAAATAGAAATTAGAAAAATAGACATTTGTCGCTTAAACAGTTGTCGCTTAAACAGTTGTCGCTTAAACAGTTGTCGCTTAAACAGTTGTCGCCTAAACAGTTGTCGCCTAAACATTTGTCGCCTAAACATTTGTCGCTTAAGCATTTGTCGCTAAAACAGTTGTCGCTGAAACAGTTGTCGCTAAAACAGTTGTCGCTAAAACAGTCGTCGCTTAATCAGTCGTCGCTTAAACCTTTGTCACTCAAACATTTGTTGCTTAAACATTTGTCACTGAAATAATTGTCGCTTAAACATTGGTCGCCTAAACATTTGTCGCTTATTCATTTAGTAGGTTACATTTGTCACTTCTTGTAGGCATAAAATAAAATTAAAAGTTTTTTTTAAAAGATAAAACAAGCTAGGAACAGTTTTAAGGCTTATGGATATATAGGCAAATTAAATAATGACCACTAGAGCATACACATAAAATCCCTGCGTGGCTGGTAGGTGTAACGGATCGCCTGGCACCCCGACTTGGTACCTCCGTTAATGGATGCTCCTAGTGCTTCCTGAGGACTCCAAGCACTCTGGCAGACACCACAATCACCGAACCGATGCAGCATATGAACCTTCTCAAGCATAGGAATGCTGTAGACCATTGAATAGGAACCATACGAATAGGCTTGTACTCCTAGCAGTCAACTGGAACAGCATGCCATAAATCCTTCCCCCCCAATAATGAGACGACACATCACTTTGAGGGTAAAACAGGAACTCTGGACTGGCTCATCCAGCCTGGCTTTTATTACACTAATCCACATACAGGCCACACCCAGGGGGAGGCATAAAATAACCAATCACATACATGGTTCAGCCCACACATCCCCTCCCCTCAGATAACATTAAACTCAATTATCCGGTACACTTTTTCAGCCAAGTTCTGGATGTACCCCAAAACCCGGGGGTACACCTTTAAATCCAGCATCGCTGGATAGCCCTTATTCAGGGGGACAACATATCCAAAGTTCAAGTAATTCGGATGAATGGTTCGTGAGATATGGGGTTCCAAAGATTTGACCGACCGCATGGGTAAAGTATCCGAAAACAGTTCCATGCATTTTGGCCCTGCGGTCGGTCACAAACAAGGGAATGAAAACAGGCGAATTGCCTGTGTTATAGAGACTGGAGAGGGTTTGAATGAATTCCCTTGTTTATGGGGTTCTTTCTACCGAACGGCGGGTCATTCGGTAGTTTCCATACGAATTTCTGGAAGTATGGAGGTCTCAGCGGTGTTTGCCTAGTCAAGTGTCCGATTTTAGTTCCAGACACTCGACGGCAAAACACCGCTGTTCGGTAGTTTAAGATGGCCGCCGCCACGTGTTTGTTTCCCGAATGGCGGCCACCCAGAGGACAAAGAATACATTACACTGATTGCCAATTACCCGTTTGCAACATTGTTGCAAACTGTAATTGGAGGCACACTTATTCCTGGGTGGTCTGGTTGTTCGGTAGTTTCACTCAATATAATAAATGGAGTGATTCTACCGAACAATCAGATGAATGCTGCATACATATCCCAGGTTAAACTTAATACACATATAATATTACAGGCAGTACACTAGAATATGTATCACAGTCTTAAAGGGACAGTAGTCCCAAAAGTCCCAATATGTCCATAGATGCTGTTAAAAGGGCCAGTAGCAGCAATATACAGTACAATATGCCCCAAATAACCCAGGGGCCATAGTCAGCAGGTAGGAGGCTAGCAAACAGGCTTCTCCAGGGCCCAGTGGCGAGGTTGGTTTCGCCACAGTAGGTACTACAGGTTTACAGTGCTCCCCTCCCACCACATAGTCCCACTATAGCACCAAAGTACACATTTGAACTTGTAGAGGCAGGTAAGCCTCTGTGGGTAAAACTAAAAAGACTATGCATCTCAGCCATATGTCATTGGTAATGATGGGGTTGACTGTCCTGGGAGTCAGCCTTGAATGTCAGCACAGTCAGGCGGCCATTCATCCTATACCCCTGCTGGGTTGTGGGTTGCCATGTGGGGAAAGTTCATGCTTGGCTTCCAGCTGCTTGTCCTGCACCTGATACCATGTGGTCGGTGATTGCTTGCTCTCTGCTTCATGTCTGCCCGGATTCTCCTGATTCTCTGCTCTCCGCCCGCCTTGTCTGGGTGTTTGGTGTCTGGGGATCGTGTGTCTTCGGCCCGAGGCCTTTGTAGGGGTTCTTGCCACAAGTCCATTGACCCCATCAACAGGGTCGTGGGCCCGAGGATTTGCCAGTGTTCGGCTGTCCCCTCGGGTGTATGGGTGGCGTAGGAGGGTTACCTCTTGACGAACCCCCAGCTCAGAAGAAGAGCGTGTGGCCCCTTTGGTGGCTAGGTGCGTTTGGCGGTTTGACCGGAATGAGCTTAGGAGCTTGTTTGGGTCGGGTCCTGCCTCCGCCCCGCGTTCGCCGTCGTTTGGTGGGGCCTCGCTTAGGTTCCACGTGGGACCCAGTCGTAGTGCTCCGTCTGGTTCCGCTGGTGCCGCCGGTTTGCAGACAGGTCGGGCAATCTGGCGGGAGTAATTCCTGGATGTGGGGGTGTGAGTGCCAGATTCCGGTGAACTAAGTGTTCTCTCCGGTCTTGATGGTTTCTGGTTATGTTTCTGTTGGGAGGCCGCCTTTGCTATTCGTGGGGGGATCACCCACATTTGGCGCCGGGTAGCCGGGCGGATCCAGGCCGCCAGTTCTCTTATTTCCCGTTTGTAAGGTTGTCTTCTGGTATTGTGCCCCCTCCACAAGCGTGTGCATAGCAGGTGTAGGAACTCCAGGGCGTCCCTGGGTGGCTTAAGAAGTGTGTACTGTGTTGTTCCCGCCATGTGGCTGGGCCCGGAACGTCCGGAGTCCAGCCTTGAGTGGGTAGCTGCAATGACTGAGTTTATGTATGTCCCGTTAGTGGGGACCGGGATAACCCCCACCGGTCCATAGGGGGGGGAACGGGGGCACAAACCTTGTCTCGTGGCTTGCTTCAGCGGCAAGAGAGCGGCCGTCTCCCTCACCGCCGCCATGCTCGAAGGCCGCAACCTCGTGCGGGTCGGGACCGGTGCAGAGATCAACCTGCTTGGTGTCTACACGTCGGTCTCGGTGGCCCCAGCCGTTTGGGAGTCGCTAGAATGTGGGTTATCGCCTCGGTTTGCTGGTAATCGGCGGTCTGCACGGTTGGAAGCTGGAGCAGCAGCGACATGCGACTGCTCCGTTCCGCGGTCAGGCCCCGCCCCCCATGAAAGTTATTCTATGTTCAAGGGCTCTTTCTAATTACACAATGGCTCCTGTTATTGGTATTGTTAAATAATGGACTTTAATGTCTGACATGTCAGCATTGATAATACCTTAGTCATGCCACTACTTCATATAGGAAAAAAGTGACAGGTTTTAATAACCTCAGTCTACGAGTGGCAAAAAGCGTAAATCTAAATATGATTATAACAAATAGTACTAACAGCGCATTTAATAATAGCATGCCATCAACTGAAATGCAGGAAATGAAAAAGTAGTAAAGTTGATAAACAGAATCAGCTAATGGAGCATATTTTAATGCAAGCAATTTTGTAAGCCTGTTCTTCATGCAAGTAAATAAATAAATAAATAACAAACATGAAACAAATAAACAAACAAACAAACCCTGCTTAATTCAATTTAATATAGAAGCTGTTTTAAAAAAGCAGCATATGGTGAATTAAAAATAGGGGTCAGAGGGGCTGGATAGTGTTTTTAATACTATAGGGTCAGAAATAGATGTTTGTGTTCCTGACCCTATAGTGTTCCTTTAAGCTGAAGTTGTTTTGATGTTTATAGTATCCTTTTAAAGTATTTATGTTTACGTAAAGTATTTATGTTTAAGTTTGTGTTATATTTTTGTAGGCAACGGTTAAAAATGAGTTACTAAAATGTGTGAATTGTGGCAACATCCTTTTCAAACCTATAATATAAGCTGCTATGATGCTAAGAAATGGAAAGTAAAATTGTCGACATTGGTTCTAACTAAATAGAGGTAATGTTTAAATGTAAATGGCCTTAATAAAACATATTAACAAGTCATTTATAAATATTCTTTATAATTTTGGAACTTATGTTTCATCGGTGGTGTATTTAGTTGGCAATATTGCTTTGAAAGTGTGCCGAAAAATCTGGTGCCTCTCATATGTAGATTATTTTATATTTTATACCATTCATTAAAGGAACTCACCAAACAGAGTTTTCCATATGTCTTACCTTAAAAAAAGTGCTTATTTCCAGAGAAATCATCAATTCTATAAAAGGTTGCACACTGAATGACAGCTAGGAGGGTGCTATTTCCTACGTGCTTTGCGTGCTCTCAATCAAAGTGGATGTGATGCTTTTCAAAGAGAAGCAGTAGATTCAGTGTTTCTTATTAACAACCAATGCTGGTGTGGCAATTGCCGCACATGTGCCTTGCATCCTAGTGCTTCTATATGAAAAGCATTGATTTGGTTGGGAGATCATCACTAGTGATTAATTTTATAGGCGTGGGAGTACACTCAAGCTTGATAATTAAATGAAAAAATGCCATCAATGATCAGTTTAATCTAGTGTGGCCTCTGCCCACCAGGCAATACTTTGAAAGATGATTACATACAAAATATATGCCATATAGTTGTTAAAGCATGGCAAATTTTAAAATTATTTAGTGAATATGTTCCTGTTTGTAAAGCTCATATATTTGTGATGCTTGCTTTTTCTATTAATCATCTGAATATACATAGTTGAGCACTCACATATGGCTCCTTTTCTCTCAAAATGTATTATTCTCTCCTTTACAATGTAATGTAGTATCTATTTTTGGAGTACTTTTTTTCTTGTTCTATCCTGAGGCTAAAACCATAGGCTTTTTTTCATTAATTGGCTCAAAAATAGGAGTATATTAATCATTGAATGAAGTACAATTTAACAAGCCATGCTGCTGAGTATAATGTCAAGGGACCTCAGGCCTGGTATGGGTAAAAATGATTATGCATTATACTAAACTGATATTTAAAAGTGAAAGTGAATTATATTTTCAACTGTTCAGAGAAAGCAGCAATTTTAGCGCATGTTTGCAAATCCTACTACAATTACTATTATGAGTCAGTGTATGTCAGGTCAACACTGTTCAATCTATTTACTGTTTCCTATTCAATATATTCTTTTTTTCTTTTAATATTCATTATTTTTATTTTATTTTAAAACAATAACGATCACATAACATACAATAATCAATCAATTAACACATACAATTGACAAAATGACAAAAACATTAAAAACATTTTCTTGGTTAGCCTAGAGAGAAAACAGAGCATAGATTTGTTGAAGTACAGCTATTTTTCTTTTTTTTTTCTCTTCTTTCTCCCCTTTCCGCTTCCTTTCCCTTTTTTCCTTTCCTCTTATCTCCTAATGTTTCCTATGTACAGCGGTTTTCTTCTATTAGGGTAAGTGTTTTATATAAACATGTTTCTCTAAATAATTTATATTTTGCTGATAGTTATCCACGCAATCCCCATCTCAATTTTTAATTGTAACAACAGTTGAGTTTTCCATTAAGAATGCATTAAGTTATTATGTTGTTTCCAATTTCTAGCCAGGAGAATTTTTGCTGCAATTAAGCTATGTATGGTTATATATTGTTGTTTCTTTGTCATAGTTGGCCAAAATAAATGTTATAATACTGACTGGGGAGTTCTCTGTATTTTAATCTCATCGAACTTAAATAAAAATTCAAATACCCAGTCCCATAGTTTCTTAATATTTGGACAGCTCCAACACACATATATAGTTGCCAACTGATACATTGCATCTCCAACATATATTTGAGACGTTACTATCTATTTTAACCATCCTTGTTGGAACTGTACAGAAATCTTCAAATAATGCAAAATTATGTATTTCTACTTACTTTCTTTTGTGCACTGTACTAGTCTTCTAAATTTATGGAGATATTTAGTACTTCTTCCCATTTTTTTTTTTTTTCTATGCTTTCTGAAGTTTGTATTAATTTGTTATAATTAGAAACTGTTTTGTCTTTTTCTAT
The DNA here is from genome assembly GCF_036172605.1 of Pelobates fuscus. Lineage (NCBI taxonomy): Eukaryota > Metazoa > Chordata > Amphibia > Anura > Pelobatidae > Pelobates > Pelobates fuscus. The sequence continues at coordinate 213,668,964 of NC_086321.1, read as the reverse complement.
TTTTTCAAAAATCTTATGCATTTGATCCCTTAATTCTATATTTTCCTTAAATATATGATCTGTAATACATTATTATTATTATAATTTTTTTTAATTCTTTATTTTACTTGTGCAAAAGAATAACAAGCAGTAACAATGTGCCACAACAGCACGCATTCATATGGCAACAATGGGTTTGTACTGGGCACAGAGCGAACTGCACATTTTTATTTTTATAGAAAGGTGAAGGCTATGGTAACATCTGGCAGGCTATCTTATCTACCCAGTCGTCATCGTGGTGTTAACATTGAATATAAACTCTTTGTGTGTCTATTCGAAGATAATGGATCATTGACAAACAGAATCCTTGGTAAGTCTCTCCTTACAGGTATATGGAGATAACATTATGACCTGTAGATGGACAGCACAGTTTAGGTTTTAGAGGTGTATTCATGAGTCTCAGTTGGCTTAAGTCAGGTAGGGGTTTATGAGGGCTAGTGGTCGTTCTGCGTGTGGTGGGATACCCCTCTGGGGAGAGGGGGGTGTTAGTGCTTCAACTATGTTTAGGTGGGGCTCTGGGTGTGCGTCATGAGCCTATGGTGGTAGTCTGTGGTGAGGTTGTTTGCTGTATGTCCGAAGGTAGGGCTATACTTGAGGTCAGCATTGGGGCCCGTGGTCACGGGGGTTAAACCGCGCCGATCAGTGTTGAGTGTAGGCGGCTCCGAAGAGGTGGTGTCTCGTCCCTGATGTGCGTGAGTTAGCCCTTTGCTGCATGTGGGGTGGGGGGTAGTCTTGGGTTTCAGTCACCTGTTACTTATTTCTGACTACATAAGTGTTAGTCTAGGCATTCCCCGTGTGGGAGACCCCGCATGAAACACGCTGTAGCAGGAGTGTGTTGAGGGTAGGGAAGTTAAAATAAAGGCAAAGTAGAACCAAAGGAAGAACATAAAATAACACGTCAAGCAAAGTCAATCAGAGCATTTGAATGTCAACTGCTGGTGTGGCCACCAGTCCCAGTGGGTTGGGATCCGCCGGACTCTGCAGAGTGTCCACTGCCAGTCAAGTGGTGATCGCCACATAGGCGTCTGGCTGTGTCCCCTGGGGTACAATAGGGAGCACTGTGTCCGGGTTCCATGTGTGGGTTGCTGGGACCGTGGTATGTGGTTTGGCTGTTTTCAAGGCATCCTTTGACAGTCCCAAGATAGGCAGCAAGTCGTTCGCTTCCCGTAGATCCCAGATAAAGTGTGTTGCAGTACCATGTTGGACCTCCACAATGTGCTGTAATTTCCATCGGTATGAGATTCCTTTGGCTCAGAGCAGGGATGTGAAGGCCTGCAGTGACCTTCTCCATGCCATGGTGTATCCTGAGAAGTCCCTATAGAATGAGAGCTGCATTCCTTCAAAGGCATAAGGTGAGTCGTTTTGGACAGATCCCATAACTGCTAATCTATCCTTGCTGCTCTGGAATCTAAACAGTAAGTCTCTTGGTGCTGAGCTTGGTGCTTTCGCCGATTTTGGCAGGTGGAACGTCCCCTCCAGGCCCACCTGTTTTGCCTGCTTGGGTGGCAGCAGCGCTGCAAGGAGTCACCGCAGCAGGTGCGGTATCTCAGTGTCCGAGGTCTCCTCTGATATACCTCTTATCTTGAGATTTAGACTGTGCCTCTGGTCCTCTGCCGCTGCCAGCTTCTGATCAGTTCTAGCTTGTTGTGCCTGTAGCTCCTGTACAGCCCGCTGAAGTTGGGCTGGGTATTTTTGCGGGCATCACTTTCTATGGCCCCCATGCGGTTTGTTAGGCCTCGTACCTCTTGTCGGAGTTGGACCATGTCGGCCTGGAGGTTCTGTCTGAGTTCCGCGAGGAGCTCCCTCATGAATGCGGTCGTCACCAGAGCAGATTCTGGCGGAGAGATGGAGGGTTTGGTGGTCTGCCAGTCCACTGTGCTCCCCTCTGCCATTCCCAGGGAGTAGTCCTCCGAGATTTCTGTGTCTACATCTGAGCCATCGGCCATCTTGGTTCACCTCTCCACTCCGGGCCAGGCGCCACAGGTCGCCAATATTCATGCCCATATGCGGCTTTTCGGATCTCAGCTTTTTGTGTTTCTTTCCCATGGCTGGTGGGTCAGGGCTTGGGGTGATTTTCCGGTAGTTTGGGGCTTTAGAAACCCAATTATGCGGCTATATAAGCGTTCGTCGGCTCGGAGACTTAGTGACATGCGGCCGCTCGGTTCAGTGGCTTGGCTCCGCCCCCCGTAATATATTATTTTACTCACAGATAAGTAAATAAATCTGAGTTGGTTAGAGCAAATTCTTTTATTAGTAATGGAAAGGGTTTTATTTTATCTTTAATCACGATATCTGATAGCCTATTGCTATTTCTACTCTTCCAGCTAGAAACTGACATATCCTCTATTAAGTTATTAAGAATTTCCAAATCTAGTCGAAAATATAATAACCAGCACCTCTTATGGTATTTTGTACCTTTGATTGTTTAAGATGTTTTGCTTGTTATTCAGTTTACTGCTGCCATGTTAAAGTTGTTTACTGCTATGCTTATCCTGTTAGATTTTCTCTTTATAGCAGTGAACTCGTAGTTTATGTGATATGTCTTTGTTTACTTTACTTTCTTTTCTTTTCCCCTCTTACTTTATCCTTCCTTCCCCCTTTCATGTAAAACACGAACAAGCGCTGGGCAAATGTAGCAGAGAGGAATATGGGAAGATAGAAATAAATGAAATAAAATAAAAACTGTTTTGTTTTAGGCTTTTGTGCCTTTAGCTGCTAATGTTACACCTCTTATGATACTTTGTATCTTTAATTGTTTGTTGATTGTTTAAGAATTTTGCCCGTTATTCAGTGTTTGACATTGCTTTAACAATCTTTATCATTGCAACTTGCATTTGGAAAGGAATAATAAGGGAGATAGGAAAGGAAGGTATATTTGCCTTTATCTTTTCAGTTCATCCATTTTTGTACTTCTGCCAGCCCTTTCGCCTTTATCTTGGCTTCTAGTTACCGCTTTCCAGCCCTATACATAGTTGCTGTTGGCTGAGCTGATTCCTGGTGTCGGTGAGCTGATTCCTGGGTTGAATCTGCAAGGATTTATTAGTATGCCACATCCACGTGGTGAACTCTGTTTGCTACAGAACACTTGCCTTTCAGACCCCGCCTCCTCGCGTCATCGTGTCCCCTATTCAATATATTCTATGTTTCTATGTTTCTATGTTTCTATGTTTCTTATGCACAGCACATTATCTGTGCAGCCACTTGATATGTTTAGTATTCACTAAAGTATTATTTATTGCTTTAGGTTAGTTTGCCTGAATTTAATTTAACACTTGTTATACTTGCCTCCCCTAGTAAACTCATCAGCTCCTTTGGTTTCCAGTATCATGTCTATGTGGATGACATGCAAATCTACCTGTCCTCTCCTGATCTCTCTCCACCCATCTTGACTCATGTCTCTGACTGCCTCTCTTCGATTTCTAACTGGATGGCTGCTCACTTCCTTAAACTCAACCTGTCCAAAACAGAACTTCTGGTCTTTCCTCCCTCAAGTGTTACTACTCCCGTGTCTCCCTCCCTCCAAGTCAACGGCACTACCATCACTTCTACCTCGCAGGCTAGCTGCCTAGGTGTTCTTTTTTACTCCAACCTCTCCTTCACCCCTCATGTCCAATCAATCGTCAAATCCTGTCGCTTCCATCTCAAAAACATAGCGCACATCCGCCCCTATTTAACCCTGGATGGGGCTAAGGTGTTGGTCCATGCTCTTGTTCTCTCTCGCCTGGACTACTGCAATACTCTTCTCAGTGGTCTTACGTGTTACATAGAATGTGACGGCAGATAAGAACCATTCGGCCCATCTAGTCTGCCCAGATTGCTCCTCTGCAATCTATAATGAATGCGGCGACGGGGCTCATTTTCCTGTCCGCCCGTACCTCTCACGCCTCCCCGCTCTGTCAGTCCCTGCATTGGCTTCCAGTTAGATATAGGGCTCAATTTTAAATTCTGGTGCTTGCTTACAAGTCCCTACATAATGCTGCTCCAGCCTACCTATCCTCTCTAATACACAAGTATGTCCCGTCAAGGCCCCTACGCTCTGCCAAAGACCTACGTATATCCTCTGTCCGTACTCCTACCTCTAACTCCTACCTCCAAGACTTTTCCAGGGCTGAACCTCTTCTGTGAAACTCCCTTCCCTTCTCCGTAAGAATTTCACCCAGTCTCCACTCATTCAAAAAATCATTGAAAACTTCTTCAAGAAAGCATATAAATTAAACTGTTAGCAGGTTTTCATCCCCCGCCCTCTCCTGCAACTGTCAAATTACCTACTAAGCCCTCAATTAATACTTTTCTAACAACTTACTTTGTACCCCTACTTTTACCCTTTGTGTCACTATACCCCTTTCCCTCTCGAATGTAAGCTCATGGAGCAGGGCCCTCCACCCCTCTGTTCCTGTACGTCCAGTTGTCTGGTTACAATTACATGTCTGTTAATCCACCCATTGTACAGCTCTACGGAATCTGATGGCGCTATAAAAATAATATAATAATAATAATAATGCACTTGTTAAGTGGAATTTATTTAGAAATGTAGAAGCAGAGGTGTATATTTGCTAAGCATTGGATTTGGCAAATTGAAAATCAAATTTGTTTTCAATTTACCAAAATTCTCTACTTAGCAAAAATCCCTAATCATTTTGACAGGAACTAATTTCACCACTATATGTCCGAAATGGTTTGATATAAACCACGGCTTAGGCAAATTGATAATGTGGAATTAACACTCAATGCTGATTATGTCCAATCTTAATATCATTGGTAGGCTAAGAGTGTTGGGTTAAGCCACCTACAGTATTCTCTACTATAAACTGTAGTGATTTTGTTACCTAACTTGTCCCATTCTTGTTACTTCCAGTGTAGAGCTGAAGAATATTTTTCGCAACTTTCCTAAACTTTTAGATAATACTGGTCACCTCCTTTTTTCCAGGCTGGCCATTCTAATATTTTCTATGAATAAAAATGTTTCATAGAGATAACAACCTTATCTCCATGAACATGAAGTTATCTTGAAGAACAAAGTGTAATGCCAGTTTAGCCTTTTAAAAAAAAATATATGTTTTACTACTTCAAGCAGAGAAATAACACACACTGCACAACCCAACCATTACCAAACAATAAAGACTGAATAAGAGCTTTTAGTATTTATTAAAAAGCAAACATTGAAGAATAGGCACAAATGTAGTTAAAAAAACAACAAAACAACAAATATTCATATGTTTTGCACTGAATTTACGTATTTGTATTAGGAAAATTGAGACATTTTCATAAACTATTGCAAAGTTGCAAGAATACATTTTTGTAGATGCCACATAATGTACAATGATAAACCCAATGCAAATATAAGTTTTGAAATGGTAATATATGGCAGCGACTATAATAATGTTGAAAATAACTCAGAGGTTTGGTAAACACTCATATTGGAACGAAATAGGGTCTGGTCATCTTATGATCAAATAAAATAATTAACTGCAACCGCTGAAGTCACTGTGCTTAAAAAAATAAATATATAATAGACCTGTTACACTGGAAACCTGAAGAATACATCTGTGGTGTAGACTCCTGTTGTTGAACCTCAATGCTGATTAGAGGTATTAGGAAGATTATGTCTACCGTGTCTACTCATGGTCTTTACATGTATTATCATAAAGAAAAAAATAAACCTCAATTTAATTTAAAAAAACTTGAACCTTGTTATTTTACTCCATTTAAATATCTGCTTTCCTTCTTACCCTTACTTTCCACCTTGACTATGGATAATTCAATCTATTTTGTCTATCTTGTTTATCACTTTGTAATTGTCTCTCAGATTGACCAGTGGTGCCAGAAAAATCAGTGAGGCTTAACCCTAGTGTATGATTGGGTGCGTCTGCCATTCTCATTATAATCCCCTGCTAGTGGGTTCCCATTATTTTGTTTTTGACAGCTAGACAGAAAATCATCTTTACAAGGCAGCTTGTTGCTCTATAAGACAATAAGACAGTCTTATAATCATGTCAGTCTTCAATGTCATTCTGTTCATTGGAGCCTTGTTTTTCGAACAATTATTAAACAACATGAATAAGTAGTTCAACTTTTATTGTATATATTCATGATATGCAACTTTCAGTTTTTGGTTTGACCAACATTCAAATATCTGTTCTTCGCTGAACCCCGTCTGCACGTTCTATTATAACAATTGACAAAGGCTACATTTTATTGATATAACTTAATAAGGATATAATAGATTTGTTGGCATTCTTTTTTTATTTATTTATTTGTTAACGTTGTATTGTAGCACTGTGGTGCGCTGCCAATATCTAATTGTATAAAATCACAATGACATGAAGATAAATAAATCACATCAGCAAGAAAAGAACGTGTAGTGCGAGTGCCAACAACATCACACTGCCACTAACTGCAACATCAAGCCTTTTGTTTTCTTTTCATCTCATCTTTTTGGAGGTACTCACTGATTGTACTGACTTCTTTTTCTCTCTGGTTCTCTACATTTCATCAGTCAGAAATATGACAGTAATTCATGCCTAGTTTACTTTAGCACCTGTAGCAGAAGATGCCACTACTGCACTCCTCCTTTATATCTCACTGATTCATCTCAGACTGTTTTCTCTTAATCATCTCTTGGAAGCTAGCCAACAGCTTACAGCAGAGCTTCTACATTGTGTTCTCGTTGACTTGTTATATTTCCACTTCACTGGTCTTGTAAAAAAAACAAAAACAAATTTACAAAATAAAAAAGAATAAACAGCCCCCCGCAACTCCCCCTGCCCCTCTCCTCCCCCCCCCAAAGATATCCAACACAATATCAGAGAGAGCTTAAAATGCTGGCTATTTTTTTTATTGACCACAAGCTATTTTTGACTTAACTTTCGATATCTTTTATTACCCATGGAGTGCCTTGAGCAGTCATGTAAACAATGGATATTATTCTAGTTTGTGCCTCTGCCATCTCTAATAGCAGGAAGCAACATTTTTCACAACAAAGGAAGTTAAGAAGTTACCTGGGATGCTTTTGGGTATAGTTATTCCATGTAGTATAATGAGAAACAGAGATTTACGAGTGTTTATTAAAAACAAACAAAGAAACACAGACACTACTAGGAAAATATAAATTATACTATTTTTATCTTGGAGCAGCGCCAGTTGCAAGGAAACAGAATCTGCATATTTCAGAAAACTTCTGTGTAAAATATTCTGGTACTTTAGAATTGCGCTAGTGTGTCAGTTAATTAAAAAAAGAAAAGAAAAAAAGAAAAAGTGCAGTATTCAAAGATTCAGCCAGTCAGCAGACAAGCTGAGGAAGCCCTCACCCTCTCTCCCTTTATTTATTTTGTTTGTCATTTGCCTTGATCTTTTAAGGGGGTGGTATAAGTCACCCGTCATTTCAGTTAGGCAGGGTGGGGGATTATTCATGGTAATTAAGTGGAAGTTCAGGCTTTTGTGGAAGAATTGAGTGTTAAGAAATTTGGTATATGTTAAGAGAGTTATGCAAAGGAGTATTGATATGGCCTTGTGTTTTATTTATGGTTTTGTTATTAACCCCTTAACACCGCAGCCAAATGTACAAGTTGTGAACGAAACAAAACGTAAACAAAACCTGGCATTTGCGCTATATGTCTGTCCAACCGTAATTCACCTCTTTCATATTAAATGCACCCCCCCTTATTATATATCATTTTATTCAGGGGAAACAGGGTTTTCATTTAATATCAAATATTTAGCTATGAAACATAATGTAATATGAAAAAAATGGGAGAAAATAAGATTTTTTTTTTATTTTTTTAGTTCTACATGACATTTTAACTGTCAATGTCATAATACTGTTTGCTTTTACTGCAATAAAATACACATATTTGTATTCAGCAAAGTCTCACGTGTAAAACAGTACCCCCTATGTACAGGTTTTATGGTGTTTTGGGAAGTTACAGGGTCAAATATAGCGTGTTACATTTGAAATTGAAATTCGCCAGATTGGTTACGTTGCCTTTGAGACTGTATAGTAGCCCAGGAAATAAATTTACACCCATAATGGCATGCCATTTGCAATAGTAGACGACCCAAGGTATTGCAAATAAGCGATGTCCAGTCTTTTTTAGTAGCCATTTGGTCACAAACACTGGCCAAAGTTAGCGTTCGTATTTGTTTGTGTGTGAAAAATGCAAAAAACACCAATTTTGGCCAGTGTTTGTGACTAAGTGGCTACTAAAAAAGACTGGACATACCCCATTTGCAATACCTTTGGTTGTCTACTATTGCAAATGGTATGCCATCATAGGGGTAATTTTCATTCTTGGGCTACCATAGGGTCATAAAGGCAACGTAAGCAATCTGGCAAATTTTAATGTGAAAAAAATTAAACACAAGCCTTATATTTGACGCTGTAATTTTTGAAAACACCATAAAACCTGTACATGAGGGGTACTGTTGTACTCAGGAGACTTCGCTGAACACAAATATTTGTGTTTCAAAACAGTAAAAAGTATTGCAGCAATAATATCGTCCCTGTAAGTGCTGTTTGTGTGTGAAAAATGCAAAAAACATCACTTTTACTGGCGATATCATGGTTGTAATACATTTTACTGTTTTGAAACACTAATATTTGTGTTCAGCGAAGTCTCCCGAGTAAAACAGTACCCCCCATGTACAGGTTTTATGGTGTCTTGGAAAGTTATAGGGTTAAATATAGTGCTAGCAAATTAAATTCCCTATACTTTCGGCATGGGTGGTCAGGCAGGTCCCGCTAATTGTAATTAATTAGGATACCTAATTATGTAAAATTATTACATAAATATATGCGTAGAATTAAAATATGTATATATATACATATGTGTATATATACGTATATATATATATATATTTTTTTTTAATATTTTTATTTATATATAGGTATATATATAGTGATATATACTGTTACGGTTACCCTTAGGCTTGCTGAGAGCTGGACCGCTTAGTCGTCTGGATTCCTAGTTGCTGAAGAGGAGAGAGCGGCTTTCCTTAATATTCCATAAGAGTCCTGTAAGTGTAGAACAATCCCACTAGCTATAGCATAGCTAGGATACCTTTCTGCCCAACAAAACGAGTCGAGGCTGCGATTTGAGGGTCAAGTAAGAACTGAGGACTGGGCTGACCAGCCTGCTTTTTATTGTGGTTACATACAAAAAGGATACTCCCAGGGGGAGGCATAAAATCACCAATCACATATTGGATACCTCCCACACATCTCCTCCCCTCAGATAAACAGTTAACATAATTATGCAGTACATATTTTTAACCAAGTTCTGGATGTACCCCAAAACCAGGGGGTACCCCTTTAAATCCTACACCGCTGTACAGATCTTGTTCAGGGGAGCAACATATCCGAAAACCAACCCGTTCGGATGAATGGTTCGAGAGTTATGGGTTTTCAAAGTTTTGACCGACCGCACAGACTTCCTGGCCGAAAATGGTTCCACACGTTTAGGCCTTGCGGTCGGTCTCCGTTCGTACGGTGAAACTCCACGAACCCATTGCCATCCATAGGTATCCTGGGGGTCGCTGTACTCCCCCTGCGAAGGGTAATCGTCCTACCGAACGGTGGGCCGCTCGGTAGGTCCAGCACGAAGTTATACTATCCTGGAGGTCTCAGCGGTGTTCGCCTGGGTGCGTCTCCGTTTTTAGTTCCAGACGATTGCTGGCAAACACCGCTGGTCGTACGTAAGATGGCCGCGAACACGTGCAAAGTCCTGAAATGGCGGCCACCTATACGTTTACACAAAGGATTCGTGCTGAACCATACCAACGACTGCAAATAAGTCAGACAAGTGAAAATAACATTTAAAGGCACATAGTTCAATAAGGTTTTTGTAACAGTGCTCCCTTTTTGTGGAACACTCTGGCAGACACCGTCTGACCCCTTTTCGGGGCAGACTAAGGCTGTCCAGACCGCTGGTTATGCTGGGCTGAGATCCGTTTGTCCATTAAAAATATGTACTGCATAATTATGTTAACTGTTTATCTGAGGGGAGGAGATGTGTGGGAGGTATCCAATATGTGATTGGTGATTTTATGCCTCCCCCTGGGAGTATCCTTTTTGTATGTAACCACAATAAAAAGCAGTGGGGTTAAGTCGGTCTCCTATCTGAAGCTGGGATACTATCCCTGTGGGGGGACTTTTTTCTAATAGGTCGGGGATGGGTAGACTGTCGGGGTCTTCCTGGGGAGGACAACATACGGCTGTCACGTTCTCGGGTCGCTCCAAGTATTCTTTGAGCATGTTTACATGGAACGTCCTCCTAAGGTTGTTGTCGTGGCAACTGGCTATGACATAAGTTGTGTCGCCCCGTTTCTCTACAATCTGGTAGGGGCCCTGCCATGATGCTTGCAATTTGTCTGTCTTTACCGGCTTAAGTACCAACACCTTTTGTCCTATGGTAAAGATTCTCCTTCGGGCCCCCCGATCGTACCATACCTTCTGTCTTCTCTGGGCCGACTGGAGGTTAGCCTGCACGGATCTGGCTAGCTGCTCCATTCGGTCTCTGAGTTCCAGCACGTATGGCACAATGGGGACACCGTCAGTTTCTGTCTCTCCCTCCCAGTGCTCCCGGATCAGGTTTAGGGGGCCCCGTACCTTTCTTCCGTAGAGCAACTCAAAGGGAGAGAACCCTGTCGTTTCCTGGGGCACCTCCCGATAGGCAAACAGGAGGTGCGGCAGGAAGCGTTCCCAATCTCGGTATTCTTGAGTGAACGTTTTGAGCATTTGTTTGAGGGTTCCGTTGAACCTCTCACAAAGTCCGTTCGTCTGGGGATGGTAGGGGGAGCTCAGAAGGGATTTAATTTTGCAGACCTGCCAGAGTTGTTGGGTCAATTCGGCTGTGAATTGGGTGCCTCGGTCAGACAGGATCTCCTTTGGAAATCCTACCCGGGAGAACACTTGTACCAGTGCATTCGCTACCGTATCCGCTTGGATGTTGGACAGGGCGACAGCCTCGGGGTACCTGGTAGCGTAGTCCACTACGGTAAGGATGTAGCGCTTACCGGAGGGACTAGGGGTGGCCAGTGGTCCTACTAGGTCAATAGCAACCCTGCTAAAGGGTTCCTCTACGATGGGCATATTGACTAGATGGGCTTTAGGGTGATCGCCTCGCCTTCCTACTCGTTGACACACATCGCAAGTATTACAATAAGTCCTAACATCAGCGTGTACTCCTGGCCAAAAGAATGTGTGGGTAATGCGGTGTAGCGTACGGGTCACAGCTAGATGACCTGCCAAGGGGATGTCGTGTCCTATCTTGAGGATTTCTCGACGGTATTTGTGGGGCACTACCAGCTGTCGCCTACGTTGTCCCTTTTTCTCCGTCAAGCGGTATAGTTTGCCTTTTTCCCATAGAAAAGTTTCGTTATCTGCCCCGCTCCCCCCGGTCTCTGCTCGTTCCCGGTATTTTTGTAAAGTCGGATCATTCCTAGACTCGGTCTCGAAAGTATCTGGGGTGTCCCAGGGTATGGGGCCTAACATGTCAGGAACAGTCGGGGTCGGTCTTACCTGGGTCTCCCGCACTGGTGAGGGTTCTCGGTCCGTCCGGGCTTGTGCTCGGGTAGTCACTGGGTTCGCCTCGTTGTTGTACGCTGGAGCATAGGCAGAAGTCATGGGGCCCAAATCGTTGCCCAGTAGTACTTCCGCAGGTAAATTATCCATTATGCCCACGTTCACAGCCCCCTTTCCCGCTCCCCAATCAAGGTGTACTTTCGCGGTCGGAATTTTGTACACATCCCCCCCCGCCACTCTAACGGCCACGGTCTGCCCTGACCGCTTGTGTTCTGGCACCAAGTGACTCTGCACCAGTGTGATGGTAGCCCCTGTGTCCCTCAACCCCTCGGTAGATCGCCCTTCGAGCCATACCTTCTGCCGATGGTGCTGGCGGTTATCGGCGGTTATCTGAAGCAGCATATACAGGGTCTGCCTCGTGAAGCGGCCCCAAATATTCCTCCATCGAGGCCTCTTGGTTAACACAGAGGGCGCGGGCAGAACGGTATGGCCCCGAGGGGTAATTGTAATTCCTGGGTGTCTGGTGCGTGTTAAGAGGGCAGTTAGCCATGAAATGCCCTGGTTGCTTGCATCGGTGGCAAGTTGGTCTGGGACGATCAGAGTTGTTATTGGGTGGCCCTGCGTGTCGGGTGGGCCCTGCGGGTACCGGGGCTCGGAACTCCGTACGAGGAGGTGCACGGTAAACCTCTCTGGGCTCAACCCGTGCTGGAGCCCGGTAGCTCGTTGGCTCGTGAAGACGTGAGTCATAATGTTCATCCGCTAATTTGGCTGCTTCTTCTAGGGTGGAAGGTCGCCTGTCTCGCAGCCACTCCTTCCCCTGCTGTTCCATGCCATTATAAAAATGTTCTAAGAGAAACAATTGTAAGATTTCCTCACCAGTCACAGCTTTACTTCCGCTCATCCAGTGATTTGCCGCTCTCCGCATTCGGTGCGCCCATGCCATATGGGTATCGTTAGGCTTCTTTTTCGTGCCTCGAAACTGCCGGCGATACGTGTCTGGAGTTACAGCGTACCGTCTTAGCAGTGTCTCTTTAACTCGCTCATACTGTGTCACTTCCTCAGTACCCAAGGTACGAAAAGCTTCCAGGGCTCGCCCGGATAGTTTCCCAGACAGGATCGTGGGCCACTCTCTGATGGGAATCTGGTGCAGGGCGCATTGCCTTTCGAAGTCCGCCAAGTATTCATCAATTCCTGTCTCGCTCTCTAGGAAGGATCTAAATGCCGCAAAGGGTATCTTGGGCTTCCCAGCGTTTTCGACAGGAACGATTACCTGCGGGGCTTCAGCATTGCATTTACTAGGTCAAGTGCGTGGGCTCGGGCCTTTCGTATATCCTCGTCTGCCTCCGCCATCAACTGCTGTACTAGTTCTATAGGTGGGTTTGGCCCGTATAGGGAGAGCCTCTCCCGAACAATCCTTGCCTTTTCGTCACCATTCGTGGTTGGTGTTTCCGCCATTGTGAAGCTTTGATCCAGTTCGGTCAGTTCTGCGATCAGTTCTCTCCTTGGCCGGTTGCTGGCGTACCCTCCTCTGCTTTCCAGTAAATCTTTTAGGGTGGTACGCTTCAATTTTGTGTAGGTGCTCTCCATCCGTTCCGTACCTTTCCTAGGAAATCCAGGATAATCCCACCGCTGCCACCAAATGTTACGGTTACCCTTAGGCTTGCTGAGAGCTGGACCGCTTAGTCGTCTGGATTCCTAGTTGCTGAAGAGGAGAGAGCGGCTTTCCTTAATATTCCATAAGAGTCCTGTAAGTGTAGAACAATCCCACTAGCTATAGCATAGCTAGGATACCTTTCTGCCCAACAAAACGAGTCGAGGCTGCGATTTGAGGGTCAAGTAAGAACTGAGGACTGGGCTGACCAGCCTGCTTTTTATTGTGGTTACATACAAAAAGGATACTCCCAGGGGGAGGCATAAAATCACCAATCACATATTGGATACCTCCCACACATCTCCTCCCCTCAGATAAACAGTTAACATAATTATGCAGTACATATTTTTAACCAAGTTCTGGATGTACCCCAAAACCAGGGGGTACCCCTTTAAATCCTACACCGCTGTACAGATCTTGTTCAGGGGAGCAACATATCCGAAAACCAACCCGTTCGGATGAATGGTTCGAGAGTTATGGGTTTTCAAAGTTTTGACCGACCGCACAGACTTCCTGGCCGAAAATGGTTCCACACGTTTAGGCCTTGCGGTCGGTCTCCGTTCGTACGGTGAAACTCCACGAACCCATTGCCATCCATAGGTATCCTGGGGGTCGCTGTACTCCCCCTGCGAAGGGTAATCGTCCTACCGAACGGTGGGCCGCTCGGTAGGTCCAGCACGAAGTTATACTATCCTGGAGGTCTCAGCGGTGTTCGCCTGGGTGCGTCTCCGTTTTTAGTTCCAGACAATTGCTGGCAAACACCGCTGGTCGTACGTAAGATGGCCGCGAACACGTGCAAAGTCCTGAAATGGCGGCCACCTATACGTTTACACAAAGGATTCGTGCTGAACCATACCAACGACTGCAAATAAGTCAGACAAGTGAAAATAACATTTAAAGGCACATAGTTCAATAAGGTTTTTGTAACATATACGTATATATTTATGTATATAGATATATATATTATTTCGTTCTACGTGTATTTTGATATAAATATATATATATATTAATATCACAATACAGTTAGAACGAAATAAAGCACATCTATATATGTTTTAATATTTTATTTTTAATTATTTTTTTGATTTTATTTTTTTACGTATTTACATATTTTTTTTTATATTATTTATAAATATATAACAATAATTATATATATATTTAATCAGTATCAGTCTACGTGTAATTTGATATTAATATATATATAATTATATATATATTAATATTAAAATACACCTAGACGGTGTATGTGTGTGTATGTATATGTGTATATATATACTTAGATCATATATATAATATATATATATATGATCTAAGTATAATTTTTTTTTTTTTACACTTATTTAACATTTATTTGATTTGATTTCAGCCAGCAGGGGGACCAACTGTCATTACAGTTAGTCCCCCTGCCGGCATTGCTGCAGCCAGCTATACCGGCCATGTGATTGTGAGGTCCTCGCAAGGACCTCACTCTCACATGACCGGGAGGGACCGGAGGAGGAAGATGTGCCGCGGGGGGGCTCCCTGGGAGTCCCTTCAACCGCGATCGCCGGCGTGGGACCGCCGGCGACCGGGTAAGTTACTAAAAACCGGAGGGCGTACTATTACGCCCTGCGGCGTTTAGAGCCGCTTTTAAAAGGACGTAATAGTACGCCCTCCGGACTTAAGGGGTTAAATGTTAAATTAAATATTAGCCCCTAAACCTGTTCAGTAAATATCACAGCCTTTCTTCAACATACAACATTTCTTTATGTTTTTTGGTGTGTTTATTTATTTATTATATGCATCATACAATTCATATGCAGTGGTGTATTTCCCACAAGGCTAACAAGGCATTTGCCTTGAGTGGCACTTTTACGGGGGGGGGGGGGGGGGGCGCCAAAAAACACCACCCCCCAAGTACCCTGGCTTGTTGGCTTCCTCAGGGCCCCTGATGCTTTCAACTACTCACATTGTGGGTGAGGTGATGCTGGGAGCAGTGATGCTGGGATCTGGGATATGATGTCACTCTGGCTCCTGGCATCACTTAGCGGCACGCATGGGAGCTGAGCAGGAGGATTACAGCTCCCTCCCTGCCACAACAGTGCATCTCCCTACCAGCCCATACACACTGCCGCCCAGCTAGTCCAGCCAGCCCAGCAGCAGCAAGCCCAGCAAGACCCACTGGACCCGAGGGAAGAATCCACTCCAGCTTTCCCAAAAGTAGGAAGGCTGGGTGGATTAAAATTAAAAATGTAAAACTATATAGTGTGTGAGACAATTTGTGTGTGTGTCAGTATCAGTATGTATGTCAGTGAATGTGTGTCTGTCAGTAAATGTGTGTATCTGTCAGTGAAAGTGTGTGTCTGTCAGCGAATGTCTGTGTCTGTCATTGTGTCTGTCAGTGAATGTGTCTGTCAGTGAATATGTGCATGTCTGTCACTGTGTGTCTGAGTGAGTGTGTTTCTGTCACTGTGTGTCTGAGTGAATGTTTGTGTCTGTCAATGTGTGTCTGTGAGTGAATGTGTGTGTCTGTGAGTGAGTATGTGTGTGTCTGCCAGAATGTGTCAGACAATGAATATATGTAATTGTATGTGTATCTGAGAGTGTGTGCCTGTCAGTGAGTGGGTGTGTCAGTGTGTGTCTGTCAGTCAAACTGTGTGTTCGTCTTAAACAGGTAGGGGTGGGGCAAATTTAGATGGTGGGGTTGCCTGAGTTTCGTAATGCCTAGGGCAGTACATATCCAAAATACGTTACTGTTCCCATGTATAACTTCAAGCACAGTTATTTTGACACTTTCACTACATTTATTATCTTTTTGTGTGTGATTTCTTTACCCGTAGAGGGATTCAATAAAGTTTGTGTTTTTAATCAAGGCACCTAGCCTAATACCTGTTTAGTTAATTCAAACAAGGGTAATAGGATTAGTATTGGTCTTGTTTTTTGCAAGCCTAGTCTAATCTTTCTCTGTAGGTTGAGATAAGTTAACAGCAATCTAATTAATTATGGCATTGTGACATGGCTAGTTTTTAGGGGTGATGGTTTAAAAATAAAATATCAGGACATTTTCAGGACGTTTTACTATATTAAGAGGATAGGGGATGCATGGAATACAGTTTTACAGTTGAAGTGGTGGAGGTTAACACAATAAAGGAGTTTAAATGGACAATAAAGTCACCAGGACAACTACAGCGTGTTGTAGTTGTTCTGGTGAGTATAGTCAGCCCCTGCAGGCTGAGATCATAATTTCTGATGATGAAACTAATGAAAGTATTTAGAAAATTGGGAAGGCTAGATGGCGTCACATTCTATACTTCTACATTTATCCCTTTAAAAATATGAGTACCCATTACTCTACACAATGATTGTTCTGCAATCTGCAAATGTATATAACAGAACACAGATACAAATAAGGTATTTTTTTTCTAGACAGCATAGCATACTGCAGGTCTCTTGAAATGTGCACCGTCGTTATTCGGCAGGTGCTAATATAAACCTTAACTTAAATGAGACACAGACACCGTTTATACTGTTGGAGTATAAAGTCCACAGCTTTATTAAATCTTATATATAAATAAATTAACATATAGGGTCATTGTCAAAATGACATTATGTTATTCTCCCCATGCACAATACCCCTGACAATGACCCTACTACCTGAACAATAATTAACATCCAAATATAACATTTAACTTGTAACACACGGCCTACCAAAGAGGCCCCAGCTCCATAAGTTAACTGTAGGGGTGCACCCCAGACACTCCTACACCCCCAGGTTCGTAGCCACCAAAGAGCTAGAACCTACCAACCTTATTTCCATCCGGCCTACTCCAGACTAGACCTTGGCCTGTCCACTTCCACTCCACCAAAATTCTGACTTTACCACGCCCTGTTCCCGCCGCTGTGACCAAACGGGAAAACACCTCAACCTTAGGGAGGGTGGGAGGGACAATTAACAGGTAAGTGAGGCTCCAATTAAAATGGCCACTCCTCCCCCCACTGTATTAACCTAAGCCAACCCCTAACCACATTACACCTGCCCACTCTCTGGCCCTGTCAAGGCCCACTCCTCCCACTTCGTTGTTCCATGGGCTCCATGACATGTGCACCGTCGTTATTCAGCAGGTGCTAATATAAACCTTAACTTAAATGAGACACAGACACCATTTATACTGTTGGAGTATTAAGTCCACAGCTTTATAAAATCTTATATATAAATAAATTAACATATTTAGGGTCATTGTCAAAATTACATTATGTGATTCTCCCCCCCGCACAATACCCCTGACAATGACCCTGCCACCTGACGTACCACCCATTCGAGAAACGTACTAAACTTCTCGAAGTAGGCACACGATATGGAACAGCCCATAGGTAGACATAAGTCCACGAAAAATCCCCCTTCGAAGTGGCAACCCAGCAGGTGATGACACTCTGGATGGATGGGAAGCAGCCTGAAGGCTGCTTCCACGTCAACCTTCGCCAACCTTCGCCATCAACAGGTCCATTTGGTCCCAGCGCATGGATGGGTTAGCTGCTAGCCGTTGACGAAACTGTTTGTCATACTTCCACCATGCTAACCCCCCGTATGTCCTGTACACATCTCCTATGCCGTCGCAGAAGAGTTGCGAGCAGCAATCGGGGCGCTTTTCCCCCGATTACGCTTGCAAGAATACAAAAGACCCTAAGCCAATTTCCAAAGGTCTTAGGTATCTTACGATACCTCCTCCTCTTCTCTTCCTCCTCTTTTTTAGCATCTTTTTTGTCTTCGTCCTTCAGGTTCAGAAATTCCTCGAGGGGAAGAAGGGAAAAAATTTCCACGAATTCCCCTTTCCAAATTCTTTCTTTCATCTCCACCTTCAAGTGACAACCCAAAGGCCCTGCAAAAGACACGTGAACATTTTGCCGCGCGGCCTCTGAGATGTCATTACATGTTACTGCCTGTTCACCTTCCACTTCCGGCAGCCCCACCGAAGAGGCCGTACCACCTGACTCCCCGACACTTGACTTCTTAGCCGGCGTCCCTGCTTTCTTAATGTCCGCCTCCCTGCCACCCTCTGGGGACCATACCCTACTGAACTTATGTGCCTCCCCTTCCCCCGACCAAGAGTCTAAAAACTATTTTAAGCAGTCTAAGAATGTCCCCGACTGTGGTGCAGTTATGGACTCACCGCTGGTGCCCCCGGCCACTTCTGGCCGCGGGGAAGCTATCCTTCCGTCCGCCTTGCCAGGCACCGGAGTGTCCAGTTGTCGCCGGCTCCTGCCCGCCTGGTCCTTCCTCGGGACCGCAGGTGTGGTACTCCGTGACCTGTAGGGAGAAGCCAACCTGGGTAGTCTGCTCGGTCGATTCCCTACCCGCCCTTCCTCCCTACGCTCCTGTTCTCATTCCCAGGCTCCGCTCCTCCTTGTCGCCCCTCTGTCCCTGATGTAAGCTTCGCATTGCCGGCCCTGGAAACTCCTGTCAGTTGAACCAGAAACGCTGCGCCGGCTTCTCCTCCTCAAATCCCTGGAACCGGACCTGCTCAACTCCTCCCTGCAACCGGACCTGTATAGGCTGCGCCTGTGGTGCGATGAGCTCCTGTCCCTGCTTCTTTGCCTCCCCGCCGTGCTCCTATCACTGCTGTGCCTGATGTTAACACTGCGTCGCTCTTCCCTGCGCTCCCTCCATGTGCCGTCCCTGCTGCCGCGCTGTCCTTGGGAGCAGCCGGACGGGCCCTCCTGCCCACTCCCATTGCTCCTGTCATCATCTACCCGAGTTGTCCTTTGCGCCTCTCCTCCTCTCGCTGTGCCTGGCTTCCCCACAGCCGCCCTGCTTGGCTCTGCGCTGACCTCCACTGCCTGGCAGCTAGTTTGTTCCCCAGCCCCTGCCGTCCTCTGTGTCTTGTGGATGCCCCTGCCGCGCTCCTCCACACACTCCATACCCTGTCCTGGCCCCCACCCGGGCCGCCTCCTTGTTTGCTGTGCTGTCCAGGCCCCCCTTCGCCATCAAGAGGACCGCCTGCGCCGAAGAGACCACTTCCCTGCCATACCCTTGCACTACAGCAGCTCCCATGTTACCAGACTCACTGGGCCTCCCGTCCTGCGGACTCCCGACCGCGTGATCGCCCGCTGTCCCGGCCGCATGATGGGCCGCCACTAGACGCGACCTCCTGCCTGCCGCCAATTTGCGGGGCACCCTCCTCACTGCCGGCTTCGATTTTGCGGCCGTCCTTGCCTGGCCGCCAATCCCGCTTGACGGCACGGTCCGCACTCCCGGACCTGCTGCCGCTCTGCCACGTGCCGTTGGACTCCTCAGCCTACGAGTTGCAGGCACCATGCCTGGGCTCAGCCGCTGGGGCGGTCTCGTCCTCCGCGCGGGTCTTCGTTCCTGCGCCGGGAGCGGAGGAGCAGCAGCCCCCAGCTGCTCGTGAAGCCAGGCCAGACCCTTGACCTTCACTGCTGCCCTGACTCCATTCAGGATCTCCTCCAAAGACGCCATGAACCTGCAGAAAAGAGAAAAAAGAAGAACCTCGCCGCCTGTCACAATTAACAGGTAAGTGAGGCTCCAATTAAAATGGCCACTCTCTAAGATGGCCGTTATTTAAACTAACCAATACTCCTCCCCCCCCCACCGTATTAACCTAAACCAACTCCTATTACACCTGCCCACACTCTGGCCCTGTCAAGGCCCACTCCTCCCACTTCATTGTTCCATGGGCTCCATTGTGGGGACTGAACAAACCAAATAGGAACAATTAGCAACTGCAATTATTAGGTTTGGGTGCAATTTATGAAACATAACAATAACAAAATTGCAAAGTTATCCTAATTCGAACTAGCATACTGAAATACACTTAATTTCAAATGAAAAAAATATGTAAACATAACATTTACATTACATAGTCACAACTCAGATCTTATTCACACAAAATAACAACGAAGATCTTATACACACAGAACCAATAAAAAATACTTAAAGGGATAATATAGGCATAAAAAAAAAACTATAGGTTAATGAAGCCGTTTGGTGTATAGATATTGCACCTGCATTCTCACTGCTCAATTATCTGCCATTTAGGAGTGAAATTACTTTTAATGCTTAAATGCGACTCACACAGCCTGCAAGAAAAAAAAATGTTTTCATTTTAAGTTAGATGTTAATGTTAGAATCTTAATTGAGATTAAATTACAAACAGAAGGCTTATGCAGGGTCTAGAAGGCTATTAACTGAGCAAGAAATAAGACATTCTAGATTATACCTAGATAAAATATCTAGGTTCCTTTTCAGGAAGTGTTTAGGAAGGCACATGCAGGGAGGTGTGACTAGAGCTATTTAAACAAAGTGATTTAACTCCTTAATTGCAAAGAATTGAGTAGGAAGATTGCAGGGGAATAATATATACAGTACACTAAAACTGCTTTATTAAGTTAAAGTTAAGTTCCACCCATTGTACAGCGCTACGGAATTTGTTGGCGCTATAATAATAATAAAATAATAATAATAATAATAATAAAGTTATTTTTTTCCCTACAGTGTCCCTTTAATCAGACCCTCATTCTTTGCTTGAAGCAACAGAATGATTTTCAAAGTAAATTGCCAAGCTTAGTTTATCAGTACATATTATTTTATATGAACATAACTCACCTTTTTGCGGGATGCTATTTTCCTAATTTTTCACTTCATTAGCATAGCTTTCAAATGACGTAAACCCTACTTTGTAAAACAAGCTATAAAACAGGACTGCAAAACTGTACGGTTGCTACGCAGTTGCCTAGTAACCTGATGAGAAGTAAGAATTTAAGTCCTAAGTTCAGGTCAAATATTTTAAAACAAACAATGAGTTTCTTTGAGTTGATAATTTGATGAATGAATTAAAAATTAGGACTTTTTAATAAAATTAGACTTTGTTTGTGTGACCAGTGTAAAATATTCAGATTTATTAATTTATTTTCCTATTATAGTGTTAGGAATACAAAAATGTATGCCTCTGTTGTGTTCCCCTTGTCATAAAAGGTTTAAAAAACCCTTAATTTACCTGATTCCAGCACTGAGGTCCTTCAGCGCTAGATTGGGTTCCACCCCCTGCGATGCCAGCGATAGGCCCATAGGAATGCTTTCCCTTGGGGTTTTTCAAGATGCTGGATGGCCTCAAGCAATGCTGGACGTCCTCATGTAAAATCTGAAAAAAAAAAAAAACAGGTTGGCATCCACTAGAGTTGGAGTTAACCCTTCATTAATTAACATTGCATGGTTAAGGGGACAGTGGCACTTCGCCAAAACTCCAAGGAGATGAAGTAGTGTGGGTGCCTATAGTGTCCCTTTAAGGTTTGTTTTTTAAGGTTGTTTCTCTTTTCACCATCTATCCAACTTTCTTCATGATAATTGATAGAGAAAGGATAAACCAAAATATGCACCGAGAAGAGGTATTTTCTTATATGTGTGCATCAGAGGCTATAATACATATATAAAGATTATTTTTCACAATATTACACATTACAACAGCTTTTCTTTAAACTAATACAGAATTTCAATTTCAGCATAATATCCTTGATATAAATAATCCACTCACAAAACAGAATTCCACTATCAATAATATACATTGAAACGATCCATAGTATCACCATGCACATCTTACAAGTGTCCTGTATCTGATTGGACATCCCAGATTATGGACCACACACACCAGCTAGGCTGAGCTATAATGCAGGTGTCCCATTTCTACTGACCAACTTAGAAAATCCTTTAAAATTGGTGGATGTGTCATTGACAATGTCAAGGTAAGAATGCACACCCTACACACAGGGCTTAAACCTTTATTAACCGTTGTTAATTAAGAGAAGAACAAATGAACAAAGGATATTAGCATATGACTGAACCACAACAGGACACAGAACAGATGTAAAGCTCAAGTATTTATAGGCCCGTGATGTTTACTCGCTAGCCACACACCCAAAATCTGAGTTGGCATTAATAATGGTGTGATTTTGCACCGATGATGTCATAACATAAGCATGATGTCATGACATCATAGACAAGGGCAGGACTACAGAGTCTAGCATCAGAAACACTGGCAGAGGTGTCTGAGGGTATGATATTGATGCGGTTAACCCTGCACAACAGTGTTTAGGCAAGGATTCTGATAACTATAATGTCTGCTGAACTTATTTTTTCCCCCCACAACCTGTTACAATATACTCTATGACCTAATAAAGGTTTGAGGACCATTCAATACTTGAGAGAGGAAAAAAAGGAGATTCACATAGGAACTGTTTGTCCATGCTACTGCCTGCCTGTCTGTCTATCTGTCTGTCGGTCTATTAATCTCCCGTTGCAATTAACTGACAGTCTGGTCTAGCCTAGTCATTTTTAATATTCCCAGTGGCCTCTCATGTAATGCTGGAATCAGATATTGTCTGGCAAGTCAAGTGTATGGCATCATATTTAAGTGTAGTTATTGGGACAGGTTTTATAGGCACTGGGTTAACACTATTCAGAAACAATTGCTTATGAGATAGTTTGAGGATTTGTCCCTGTCAAACAGTTAATATTACTTTAATACATGAAGTAGGCTGTATAAGACGACAATAATGAAAAATGTCAGCGAAGACAATATCAATTGTTATTCAACATCCACATCAAAGATTACTTTTTCGTCAGTAGCTTTCAGAAAATGTATTTTCTATCAGATCTGATTGCGTTCTTCTTTGAAGTGCTCCATCCTCCCGGTAGATTTAATGTGACATCTAGGCACTTTTTAGTCCCTGGGCCTCAGAGGCGATTCGAAGTGGCACAACAAGCCATCACAGGTTTATCCTCAAAGGCCGACACTGTCTGTCTGATTTATTGTAACTTTAAGAATCATCTCCAGCAAAGCATGAGCCTTACTACCCATCCGTAGCTACAGACTTTTATCAGTTCATTTGTATGCAGCCTGCAAATCCTTGAACAGAGAGCCCTATAGCCACTCATGGAAAATGCATTACCTGCTACTAATCCTTTTTATCTTTAAAGTCTGTATTTTTTATGTACAAGTCATTTTGGGTTATCATAAAATATACATAATTCTCCTGGATAAGAAAAAAACCAAAACAGAATATATAATAAGTTCCAGGCTTATGAAGGAGGATAAACAAACAGCCCTCTTTATGTAAACATTGAAGGATTAAAGATTTTGATTAGATTCAATGGGGGGACAATATGCACCCATTTTTGCTTCTTGCTCTGGAGTGCATGGAATGAAGGATTTTTTAAGCTGGGAACTGTCACTGTTTTAGTTTTAATTTGATTATTTAATAAGTGGGTAGTTAATTTGATGCACAACTTTATATTTCAAGAACAAATGGACTTCTGGCTCTAAAATGTGTACTTTCAAAACATTCTGTTTTTTTTTAAAAAGAAATCTTACTAACTGTGAGGGAAACTGTAACAACCTTTTGGAATGCAGCAAAATTCTATTGACCATTTAGGGCAAATAGATGATCATGAGTATAGTCACAATGATTAAACATGACAGAAAGTGTTAACAAGGAACACTCCAAGCACCATAACTATCACAGTGCTCTATTATAGTTTTATGGTGTCAGGAATGCCATTTTAGAATGCTTTTTCTTTTATCACAAACCTATGGGGAGACTTAAAAAATAAATAAAATTGAAGTATTTAGCTTTCTGAAATGCTTTATATGTGAAGAGGTTTATTTTTTTTTGTTTTTGTCTTTTTACCAAAAGTACAGATTTCATTGAAATTGGCACTTTTATAAATTAAGCTTGTTACATGCCACTGACTGTCAATGAGACAACCATTCCTGATACTTCCTGGTTTGTTTATACATTTGGTCCTTCTATCTCTCTATCTCTGTGAGGTCAGCACAAATATGATAAAGTACTACCTACAGGCAAAGTTGTATCTTCCACAAGCCTGACAAGGCATTTGCTTTGGGTGGCACTTTCGGGGGAGCGGCAAAAAAACACCGCCCCCCAAGTGCCCTGGCAGATGCCTTGTCAGCTTCTTTCATGGGGGCCCAGGAGCTGGCCTGCAGGGTAGGGAGGCTGGGTGGATTTTTATAAAAAAAATATTTGTGAGTGTGTGAGGCAATGTATGTGAGTATGTCAATGTGTGTCTGTCAGTGAATGTGTGTGTGTCTGTCAGTGTATGTCTGTGAGTGTATCTGTCAGTGAGTGCCTGTGTGTCTGTTGGTGAATGTGTATATCTGTCAGTGTACATCTGTGAGTGTGTGTGCGTGTGAGAGTGAGTGTCTGTCTGTGAGTGTGTGGGTCTGTCAGTAAATGTGTGTGTGTGTGTGTGTCTGTCAGTGAGTGCGCGTGTCTGTCAGTGTATGTCTGTGAGTATGTGTGTCTGTCAGTATATGTCTGTGAGTGAGTATGTGTGTCTGTTAGTAAATGTGTGTGTATATTTGAGTGAGTGTGTCTGTTAATGTGCATGTGTCTATAAGTGTATGTCTGAGTGAGTGTCTGTTAGTATGTGTGTGTGTCTGTCAGTGAGTGTGTGTGTGTGTGTGTCTGTTAGTGTGTGTCTGAGGGATTGTGTGTTTTTCAGTGTGTCAAATTAGTGAGGATATGTGTGTCAAATCAGTGAATGTGTATGTATATCTGAGAGGGTGTGCATGCCACTGAGTGGTTGTGTCAGTTTGTGTCTGTCAGTCAGAGTGCGTGTTTGTCCTAAACAGGAAGGGGTGGGGAAAATTTAGATTAGGGGGCAGCACAAATCTAAAATACACCACTGCCTACAGGCATTGAAGGCTCATAAAAGAGAGCTGTAAGATAAAGCTGCGGTCAGTTTGAGGGTGAGTTTACTATGCTTTTCACCATTATTGTGCATAGATACTATACTGTTTTGTACTTTTTCTTTGTTTTGTTTTCTACACTTTTGGGAGTAATGTAATGTGCCACCTTCCTTTTTGTGTTTTTTTCATCATGCCAACTGTTCAAGCGGATTAAGGACAGGAGACTGCTACCAAAATGCTACAATCAACACATATTTGATCATCTGCCCCCTTATGCTAGTCCTATAAACACTTACAGGATTATTCACTAAAGTGAGAATTTTAAGTGAATTCAAAGTGAATTTCAAAATTAAGCTCAAAATAGCTGAATTGGAAATATTATCTAAGTAAGCTATGCTTTCCATTTAGCTACTCTGACATTAAATTGAAATTCACTTTGAACTCACTTTGCTGGGATGTCTGCACATAAACTACCACGTACATACTTACACAGATATACATACACATTAACAAACAGAAGCACACAAAAACACACTAACAAATACACACAGTCAAACACATTGACACATACTCACACACAGACACACAAATACACACACTGACACACAGATACACACATTTGCACATTCACACATTCAGATACACACACTGACACACAGATACACACACTGACAGATACACACACAGATACATGCACACACTGGCACACAGATACACACTCTGACATTCAGATACACACACTGGCACATACACACAAACTCAGATACACACACTGACTGATACACTGACACAGATATACACACTGGCATATACACAAACACAGATACACAGAGACACACATATACACACACTGACACATGGATACATGCACAGATACACACAGTGGCACAAGCATACACACACTGGCACATAAACACACACTCAGATAAACACACATACACACACTGACAGATACACAGATACACACACTGGCGCATACACAGAAATACACAATTATACTGGCAGATACACAAAGACACACAGATACACACAACTTGACACACAGATACACACACTGTCACATAAACAAACAGATATTCACACACTGGCACACAGATACACACACTGGCACATACACAGATACACAAACTGACACACATACACACACTGGCAGAAACACACATACACACACTGGCACACAGATACACACACTGGCACTAGGGATAGATACACACAAGAACACATATGCAGATACATACATAGAAATGTAGATACACAGACACACACTGACACACAATCAGATAAAAATACATATAGTGACAGACATTCAAATACACAGAATGACACTAGTACAGATACAAATACTGACTCATACACAGATATACATGGGCACAGACTGACATGCAGTTAAACAGATACACATATAGATACACATATACACACACAGACAAACAAATGCACAGACACACAGATACATTGACAAACATGCAGGTAAACAAATACACATACAGACATGCAGATACACATACAGATACACCTACAGACAAACAAATACATTCACAGACACACATATACACATACAGACAGACACATCCCCAAAAACAGATACGCATACACATACAGACACACAGATACACATACAGACAGATACACATATAGACACAGATAAATACACAGACACATAAATACACATATAGACAAACATATATATATATATACAGCCACACAGATAAATACACATATGCACATACAGACACACAAATACACATGCAGATACACAAATACACACAGGCACACATACAAATAGATACATACACAGATCCACATGCAAACAGATACACATACAGACACAAAGATAACTATTTAGACACACAGATACACATACAGACAGATAGATGTATAGACAAGCATGCTACATACACAGACACAAATATACACTGCTGTGCTCTCCCTTAGTGGCTTCTTAAAGCACTCCAAGAAGGTATACTGCTTAAGCTAGCTGTGATAGAAGTAGCTGCAGTGCTCGTGGAAGGAAATTTGTTGCAGCACTAAAAGGATGGGGGAATTAAACCCAATTGTCTCCTGAGTATTAAATTGGATGCAATGGACCTGCTGCAAATACCACTATCTTTCGGCTGAATACTACTAATAACGGTGGTAGTGGCCGTAGCAGCAACGATAAAGACTGTGGTGGTGGAAATGTCAGCAGTCTTCATGGCTGAGTTGTTCAAACTCTCAGAAGCCATGGCACTACTGCTGATGGTGGAGGAGGTACAGGGCCCCTTCATCTACTCCTACCATTGCTCACTTTCACCTTGGGATGAGTAGATAACATTTGTGATGGTGTTTTTTTTTTTTTTAATTTTTATTACAAATAATTAGGACATAAATGGTTAATGGTTGTGTATTGTGTGAACTAAAATAACTTTATTAAGTAACAATAGGTGTTTGTGTTGCTAAATGGGTTGTACATGGTGGATTTACTACAGTAACTTTATTGTGTTTGACTTTAAGAAACATGGCACAGTGCTCGCGCACTTGCACAGCACACACTGGACTGAACAAACTCAGAAAAGAAATAAAGAAGGCATATCTTTCTCCAAGCACTTAACCAAAAGCAACTTAGAGTCGGTTTCACCTGAAATTCTAGCATGTGGCAGCTTTTGGAATTTAGGACGATTGGCTCAAATTCTTTCTAAATACAATTCAGCCCAGAATGAATCTCATAGTCTATTCTTTTAAAAATATGTATGGAAAACCAAGGGTTTCCTTCTGCTTACTTATTACTAATGAGAAAGTACCACTACCAAATTAGTAATATCAATTTTGCTCATATTTGAAAGGCGTTGATTTATTGAGAGAGTAGTTTCTGGAAGCCCAAGTTTTGGTCAAACCACTCTAAACATGTTTTAACCAGAAGCAGACTAGTGATACTTTAACCACCATAGCAACAAGTGAATGAAGTGTTTAACTGGCCTACAAATTAGTCTAAACAAACATATCAGATGAAAATAACCTGAAAAAAATAAATAAGACCATCAAATACTTGAAATACTTTTGATGTCTTTATCGCAAACGTTGGTGTAGGAGTTCTATTAAAGGGATAATTTGAGCAACAAGATTACATGTAGTGGTTATGGTATTTAAATTGTACCTTTAATTTGGGAATATAAATCATTCCGAAGGGCAAATTTCTTACTACTGTACATATGAATGTATGTTATTTTGTATATATACTAATGTATAATATATAACTTACAGTCACATTAGTAGTGCCAAAAGTAAACATATCCCACATGCTAACGGACCTCGTGGAATAGAACAAAAATAGTTGTTTTTAAACAAACATATCTGTAGGTCAATGTAATACCTTCAGTCAGTATATATAATTCCCCTTTGTGCAGAAGCACAGAGATTATTGTTCAATGAGCACTTTGCATTACCCTTTGAATTCTGTATGGACATTACAAGTTAACCTTGCTCTTAAAAAGAGCCATTAATGTTCTGTTAATTGAATGATGGAAAAACTGCTGGTGGTTTATTTGTATTTTTAGACACCAATTTTAAATGTTTGCTGTTAGACCTGGAATTTCTCCAGCCTTTCTGTAATAGATGTCTCATTTCTATCAGGGTAATTAAATGTGTTCAGTAATGACGGATAGTTATGCCTTTTTATAACAGTGTTGCCCACCCCTGTTTTACCATTCTACTAATCATCTCAATAATTCCTGCTAAACAGTACATTATGACATGTACTCTGCTTCACAAATTTGTGTTAGATGAAATTAGGTCACAGCTCTAAACTTCAATTTGTTTCAAGCAAAGAACTTCATGCATTTTTCACTCATCCGTCATATTATTTTCTCGTTCAGACGTTTTTTGTTTTGCTGCATATATGACTTGCCAAGAATACACTGTTTTCAAACTAAAATGAAACTCAATTCCCCACTTGTTTTCTACAATTACTCTGTAGTATTTTGCCCCCAACCACCTTCTGTCCTGTATATTCTATGTACATAACAAATAAATATTGAAGATTGTGAAAACTAATCTTTTATTTTATCAGAAGATATTTTTTCTTTTTTTTTATATCTTTGCAGTTTTCTGTTCCCCTATGATTTCTTCTATAAAACAATTTTAATGGAGAAACATTGATATTTCTCAGACATGTACCAGCTAGTGTGATAATGGCTCATTAAAGCACAAAAAACCTCAGAGGGATACATCCTGCTGCATATGCAAAAGCGATAAAGATAAAGCAAATCAGTTGAAATATAGATTGTTTGATTTCTGAGGGGAGATATATGGAAGTATTTTAAAGTGTGGCAAAACACAGGTTTCTATTATGTTCTGCGATGGAAATAGCTTAAATTGACAGTGACTCTGCTATTGAAAGACTGCTGGTGAATGCTGAACAATGTTAAAAACATAAAAATCCCGTGCAGATATCAAGAGAATAAAAGAATATAAATACTTAAAGCCCAGGCATAACATTTCCTTTGCTTGGTAACAGAAACCTGAAACGATAGGGGTGATGTGGTTTTAAACTGCAGTAATCTAAAGAACAGCAAACATTGCTGGGTGTCTGTGTGCACACAAAATACTTCCACAACAGTGTTTATGCATTTTATAACAATAAACTTTCAGCGTGTTGGCTATGGTGCAATTAAATTAAGATGCTCTTGGCGTGTGTAATTTGAATGTGGAGGTATAGATTTCGTAAGTAGCATAGATCGGGATAGAAAATCATTCCAAATACTATGTTCTTTAAAGAAACTGAACTCTGTCACTGAAACAGCTTTTTGTTATATCAAAACTTCAGCTGTACCAAGGTCCATTAAAGAGTTGAGTTGATTTATGGCCACAACAGCAGAAGGGATTAAGGTACATTTTCTTAATTGTATTAAAATTCACAGTTATGCCAATAGTTTTGCACTGTAGTGATTATGTAAGGTGCTTGGAGTGTTCCTTCAAGTGAGGTGATCCTCATGAAGTTTAGTAACCATAGGAAAACTGAAACAATCTCTTCCTTTTCCCTTAAAGCCTTGCAAAGATATTGTTAGGTTTATATTACACAATAAGGGACTCCAGTGGAGATTTCCATAGCTCTACCAAGGGGAAAAGGTATGCCTCAATATTGTTGTATTTTATGGACCAGATAATTGATTATCTGTAGAACTATTCAAGTGGGCAGATCTGTAGATCGATCTTGGGATTATATATTCCCCTAATAGTTTGGTGAGGTGCTGCTAAATTATAGTATGTGAAAAAGAGAGCAGAGGCTAGAGTCCCCATCACAGAACCATCACAGAGCCAGTGTATTTACATCACATTACCATAGTTCTGTATTTATGAGGCAGGGCGAGGTGTGCCAGCAGTGTAAGAGTTAGGTAGGAGGCACCAATGGTGCCAAAAGACTATATCTCTGGACAATCTCAGGTGACAATCTTAGGTAACAATATGAGTTCCTCATCTGACCAAATCTCCTCCAATCTAGCAATCCACTTTCCTATTGTGGGCACCGCAGTCCTTCTCTAGTATGTTGGGATCAGGATTCATGCTATATAAACAGGTGTGGGAGAATAGAATGTGTGTAAATTTGTATAGGGAGAATATGAAGGTCTAACAAAAACATGTCAAAAGAGAAGTGAAAGGGGTGATCTACTAACTGAGAAAGGTAATCAAGAATATGTTTTAGAAATGGTTGGGTTAGAGAGCATAGCAAAGGTGCCCAGATACCTCCATCAGTGCCAGAACTCAGGATCTTGGAAATCTAATGAAAATAGATTTTGTTAAATGTGTAGAGGATCTTATATTCTAGCTCCTGATATTATGTATGAGCACTAGTCCACTGTTCATGATCACAAACTTTACCTAAATCGGTTTCCCAATATTTTGTGAAGTATGATAGTGGGGAGTCGTCATCTGAGGTAATGACTGAAATGCAACATTTGTAGATTCAGTAATCACGGACTGCAATATGCATGCATAACTCCTCAAGTTCAGCAGGTGTAGATGTACACTTGTCACGATTCGGGGAACCCAACACGCCAACACACACACAGACACACACACAGAAAGTGTGCCGTACCGGTCCTTAGAGTGGCCGGGCTAAGCACACACAGAATAGTCAGAAGACAAGCCAAGTAAGGGGAACCAGAAAACAGAATAACGAGAAACAAGCCGAGGTCAAAGGGTAGGAGAAAGTCACAAAGTCAGTATAACAAGCCAGAGAGTACGTAACCAGAAAGCACACGTTCAGTATCAATACTATAAAGCAAAGACCACAACAGGGCACAGATAGACAGGAAAGGTAAGTATTTAAATCCTAGCCTGAATCCTGATTGGCTAACCACCAATCAGTATTAACAAACACACGTGGGGGATATCTATACCCCCCACTGTGTTTGTTGCACTGTAGCTTTAACGCCGGGTCACGTGAGTGACCCCGGCGCTTAGATAACAGTGCCGGCTCCCAGCGTGCAGCGTTAGACATGCTGCCGCTGGGAGGAGGAGAGGAGGACGCGAGCGGCGTGTCAAGAGGAGAGGACGCCGCTCGCTTACCGGTAAGGGGAGAGGGGACCGCGGGCGGCGACGGACCGAGGGTGAGTGCTGCGAGAGGATTGCAGCCTCCCCTCACCGCTGCCCGCGGAGCCCTGACATAACCCCCCCCTCGAAGACCGCCCAGAGGGCGGGAAGCCGAAGGCTTCAAAGGAAACCGCGCATGAAAGGAGCGGATCAAGGAGGGGGCGTTCAAGTCAGAGACAGAAACCCACGACCGCTCCTCCGGGCCATAACCCTTCCAATCAACCAGATACTGCAACCGACCTCGAGAGAAACGAGAATCAAGGAGAGCAGCCACCTCATAAACGTCACTAGAGACCGCGCGGAGGGCATCGGAACGCCTGAGAGAGCCAGAGAACCGATTACAGAGCAAGGGCTTCAAAAGGGAGGTGTGAAAGGTGTTAGGTATGCGCATGGAAGGGGGCAAGGCCAGGGAGTAGGATACAGGATTCACCCTACGCAACACCTTATAGGGACCAAGGAACTTGGGCGCGAACTTCATCGAGGGAACCCTAAGGCGGAGATTCCTAGAGGACAACCAAACCCTATCACCCGGAGCATAAGAAGGAGCCGCACACCTACGACGATCAGCAAACCTCTTTTGAGTAGCAGCAGCACGACAAAGAGCAGCATGGACCTGATCCCACATCTTCCGTAAGGAGGCGAGGTGCTCGTCCAAAGCGGGCATTCCCTTGTCGGAGAATACACCGGGAAGGACAGCGGGTTGGAACCCATAAGCCACCATAAAAGGACTTAAGCCAGTAGACGAATGTGTCACAGTGTTCCTGGCGAACTCAGCCCAGGGAAGAAGATGAGACCAGTTGTCCTGGTGCGCATTCGTGAAGCAGCGTAAATACAACTCCACAGACTGATTTGCTCGTTCGGCAGCTCCATTAGATTGCGGATGATAGGAGGAAGTAAACGATAAGGAGACCCCCATCTCAGCACAAAAGCCTCTCCAAAACCGAGAGACAAACTGAGGGCCCCTGTCAGATACGATATCTTGTGGTATACCATGCAAGCGGAACACTTCTTTGGCAAACACCTGAGCCAACTGAACCGCAGAAGGTAGCTTCTTAAGCGGAATGAAGTGCGCCATTTTGGAGAACCTATCCGTTACAGTCAAAATTACTGTCTGCCCATCAGATGAAGGAAGATCCACAATAAAGTCCATGGATAAGTGTGTCCACGGTTCCTTGGGTACAGATAGGGGCATAAGGAGTCCCAGGGGTTTAACATTAGGGGACTTACACTGTGTACAGACACGGCAAGCCTGCACGTAATCCACCACGTCTTTTTTGAGTGAGGGCCACCAAAACTGTTGGAGAAGACCCTTGTAAGTCTTGGTAACCCCTGGATGACCAGCCGTTTTGGCTGTGTGAAATAAAGTTAACAACTTCTTTCTGTCTTTTACTTTCACGTACAGCTTACCAGTAGGGGTCTCAGAGGGTGCTTGGGGTTGGTATGACTTGATACCATCAAGAAAAAGAGACGAGATAACCAAACGGGTAGTGGCTATTATATTAGTTGTGGGTACAATGGGCTCAGGAGTGGAGGTAATTGAATCTACAGGTTCGTACTGGCGGGAGATGGCATCTGCCTTGACATTTCGATAACCAGGCCTGTATGTGATTATGTACTGAAAACGTGAGAGAAATAAAGACCATCTAGCCTGACGAGAGGATAACCTCTTAGCATCTGCGATATAGGATAGATTTTTATGATCGGTTATAACCAAAATCTTGTGTCTAGCTCCCTCTAACAAGTACCTCCATTCTTTAAATGCCATCACTATGGCTAATAATTCCCTGTTCCCAACGTCGTAATTCTTTTCAGACTCTGACAAGCGTTTTGAAAAGTAACCACAGGGAAGGAGGGGTTCGTCATACGATTGTCTTTGTGACAACACTGCTCCTATACCTGATTCAGAGGCGTCTACTTCCAGTACAAAGGGAAGGGAAGGATCAGGATGGTGTAACACAGGGGCAGTGGCAAATGCCTTTTTTAGAGTCTCGAAGGCCACAATAGCATTAGGATTCCAAACCCTGGGGTGTAAACCCTTTTTTGTCAGTTTAGTGATAGGGGATATAATGGATGAGAAGTTTTTAACAAACTTTCTATAATAATTGGCAAACCCTATAAATCGCTGTATTGCCTTAAGTCCTTGGGGAAGAGGCCAGGACAGTATAGCCTCCAATTTTGAAGGATCCATGCTGAATCCTTGTTCAGAAATAACATAACCCAGGAATTGTACAGAGGTTTGGTCGAATAAGCATTTCTCTAATTTACAATAAAGACCATTCTGCAACAACCTTTTAAGCACCATCCTGACATGAGTATGATGTGTCTTCAGATCTGGAGAATATACAAGTATGTCATCTAGGTAGACTACAGCACAGACATGCAGTAGATCTCTAAGGACATCGTTTATGAGGTCCTGAAAAACGGCAGGAGCATTACACAATCCAAAAGGCATGACCAGATACTCGTAATGCCCACTACGCGTATTGAACGCCGTTTTCCATTCATCGTTCTCCTTAATACGAACAAGGTTATAAGCCCCCCTGAGGTCTAGTTTAGTAAAATACCTAGAACCTTTGACACGATCAAACAATTCGGTAATGAGGGGAATCGGATAGGCATTTTTAATCGTTATATTGTTTAGGGCTCTGTAGTCTATACATGGTCTCAAATCGCCCTCCTTTTTTGCCACAAAAAAGAAACCAGCACCAGCAGGAGAGGAGGACCTTCTAATAAAACCTTTACTTAGGGCCTCCTGTATGTACTCCTCCATTACCTGGTTCTCCTTTTCAGAAAGAGGGTATACCTTACCCCTAGGCGGCATAGTACCAGGTAAGAGGTTTATGGCACAATCATATTCACGGTGCGGGGGTAGTTTATCTGCCTCCCTTTTTTCAAACACCTTAGCTAGGTCTGCATACACATGAGGAACATAAACAGAAAGTGGTTTGGCTGTGGGTACATTAAGCAAGCCAACAGGA
The DNA here is from genome assembly GCF_036172605.1 of Pelobates fuscus. Lineage (NCBI taxonomy): Eukaryota > Metazoa > Chordata > Amphibia > Anura > Pelobatidae > Pelobates > Pelobates fuscus. The sequence continues at coordinate 213,634,512 of NC_086321.1, read as the reverse complement.
CAAACACAAGTCATACATTCCCTTTGACAAGATTTCCCCCAGGAGAGAATCTCCAAACAACCCCAATCAATCATCGGATTGTGTTTAACCAACCAGGGAAAGCCCAAAACGACAGAGGCTGTAGGGGAGTTGATTATTTGAAAGGACAATCTTTCCTTGTGCAAGGCACCCACAGACATAACCAGTTCTTTGGTCTCATGGGTCACCAGAGGTTTCTCCAGTGGTCTACCGTCTATGGCCTCCACAGCCAAGGGAGTAACCTTTTGGATCAGAGTCAAAGATGCGGTTTTAGCAAAACTCTCATCCATAAGATTGTCAGCAGCCCCTGAATCTATCAAGGCTTTGGTAATCACGGTAGTATTACCAACAAAAAGGGTAACCGTAATAAACGGTCTAGTAATGGGGACGTGAGGGGTAAACGACATAACACCCGAGGTCGACCCCTCTTTAGGCCTTGGGTGCTGCAGTTTTCCCCGCAATTCAGGGCAGGTTCTTAGAAGATGTCCCCTTTTCCCACAGTAAAGGCATAACCCTTCCCTTCTTCGGTATGATTTTTCTACCTCAGTTAACCCAGTAACACCCAATTGCAAGGTTTCAGGGGGAGGTTGGCTAGAAGGGGGTAATGCCAGTAACGCAGTACTGGGTAAAGCAGGTAACATCTGTGTATACATACGCCTCTGACTACGTCTCTCTCTAATACGATTATCAACACGGATGATATAATCTATAAGATCATCCAGAAGGACAGGCAATTCCCTGGACGCTATTTCGTCCAGGATGTAAGCAGCCAAACCCTCCAGAAAGGCTGTAACGAGGGCATCATTATTCCAAACCACCTCAGCTGCTAGAGTGCGGAATTCGATAGTGTAATCCGCTACAGATCTGTTAACCTGTCGGGCCCTAAGCAGAGCTTTGCCAGCAGAAGCAACCCTACCGGGTTGATCAAATGTGCGTTTGAATGCGGTCAAAAAGTCTGCAAAGGACATTGGGGAAGCATTCTCCCACATGGGATTAGCCCAGGCTAAAGCTCTCCCTGACAAGTGGTTAATCAAAAAGGCAATTTTAGTTCTGTCAGTGGGATAGGAACGTGGGTTCATTACCAAATGGATGTCAATTTGATTGAGGAAACCACGACACAAAGCTGGGTCACCACTATAGCGCTGTGGCGGTGTCATATGGACTATATGAGCAGGAACGGGTACTGGAGTGGCAATGGGTTCGGACACAGCAGCAACCGCCTCCTGGACGGCAGGCTGCTGGTGTGCAGTACGAGCCAGTATGGTCTGCAAAGCTGGAGCAAACTGATCCATACGGTGTTCCAAGCCTTCCATTCTAGCCTCCTGATTAACTAGGAGCTGTGGTATGTCAGCAGGTTCCATTATGGCCCTGTTGTAATGTCACGATTCGGGGAACCCAACACGCCAACACACACACAGACACACACACAGAAAGTGTGCCGTACCGGTCCTTAGAGTGGCCGGGCTAAGCACACACAGAATAGTCAGAAGACAAGCCAAGTAAGGGGAACCAGAAAACAGAATAACGAGAAACAAGCCGAGGTCAAAGGGTAGGAGAAAGTCACAAAGTCAGTATAACAAGCCAGAGAGTACGTAACCAGAAAGCACACGTTCAGTATCAATACTATAAAGCAAAGACCACAACAGGGCACAGATAGACAGGAAAGGTAAGTATTTAAATCCTAGCCTGAATCCTGATTGGCTAACCACCAATCAGTATTAACAAACACACGTGGGGGATATCTATACCCCCCACTGTGTTTGTTGCACTGTAGCTTTAACGCCGGGTCACGTGAGTGACCCCGGCGCTTAGATAACAGTGCCGGCTCCCAGCGTGCAGCGTTAGACATGCTGCCGCTGGGAGGAGGAGAGGAGGACGCGAGCGGCGTGTCAAGAGGAGAGGACGCCGCTCGCTTACCGGTAAGGGGAGAGGGGACCGCGGGCGGCGACGGACCGAGGGTGAGTGCTGCGAGAGGATTGCAGCCTCCCCTCACCGCTGCCCGCGGAGCCCTGACAACACTGAGGTGGAAGGAGCAAGTGGAATAGAAAATGAGTTGATTGGCAGTAAATGAACTTACTAGGTAGAGAGGGGAATTTACAGATAGGTCACTGGGTGGCCCCAACACGACATTTATCTAGGAGCCTTCAATTCTTAAAGGGACATGCATCACTTTGAGACAACCTTTAGCTTTGAACGAGACGGTTGCCTTTCTCTGCAGTCAAACTTGAGTCAAACTCGGTCCTTCAATTAAATGCTGCTCATGCCACTCGTGTATCTCTTCCCCATTGCTTCTCTTTTAGAAGCATTTGATTGAATTGGAATGCAGAGGAGTCAGCAGGCATGCTGACAAAGACAGAGGCAGATCGGGCAGATGCAGTGCAGTAGTCTCAGCACTGGAAATAAGGTGAGTAGTCTTTATTTTAACTTTTATTTTTACCAGCAATGGAGGATAGACAGTGGTAACAGTGATAGAAGGAAACCTAAAGTCCAAAATGTTTTTTTTTTATTTCTGTTGACCGTAATTGCTCTACAGCAAATATATTGAATAGATAAATGAGTCATACACTTGGTGTAGTTGTAATGCTGCCAATAGTCTATAGGTACTATTACTTTCATGTCATTTTGGAACCATTCAGCAAAAAAGGACCGTAACTATCACCGTAAGTCTCCCCGCTCTACAGCCAACTTGCTAATGCAGAATTTGTTCTTCCACATTGTCAGTAAAAATTTTGACAGTGATAGGCTAAGTTCCCTGGGAAAAGGTAAAACTTTGTACTCTCAACCCACTGTGGCACTCTTTTTACTTTTACAAAAATGACTTCACTTGATGTTCTGTATTTTCTTCTTTTTTTCCAGTTGCTGAGTGTGTTCAATTTGACGAACAGAAAAAGTTGCTACAGCTTAACCATAGTAGCCATTGCCAAAACTGTGATGGTGGGATTACTTGTATGGGAAGCCACTTAGAATGACTAATCTTCCCCAATCATGAATTTTTATGCATTCTTAATAATTTTGCTTAGCCAAATGCAACTTATGTTTGGGAATTAATTCCTGACAAATCCCAGATTTATTGTGATGCTAATTTGGATTAGTAGGATCAATTTCATTTTCACTTTCAATATCATCCATATTTGAAACTCTGTGTTTCCCAGAATTGCTGCAAATGCCTTTTGTCACGAGTGATGCAAATGTGCTTTTGGTAAATAATCTACATATACATCTCAAATAATCAAGCTGTACCGGAATGTTTTTCCCAACTCAGAGTATTAACCAAATGTGCAGATATGTCACTAAAAATCTTTGAGGGCTGATCCCTTTGAAGTCTGAAGATTAATTTTTCCTTATTATTGGAGAGTGGACATGCATGGAATATGAATTGGTTTAGCAGAGCGTGAAAGGTAAATGCTTAAATGTTTGTGCTAAACAGTTTTTAAGTTTTACAGCAAAATTCAAGATATTAGTCAATTGAACCATATACCAATTGACTACCATGCAGTTTCACATGAGCAAAATATTATTTTTATATTTTAATTGCATAAAAACGAATGGATCGCGCTCACGGGTGAAAGGAAATCCAATTACAGCCATAAATATAACATTGCAACAGCATTTCCCAGTGAGATAAGTCAGTATAACCATTTGTGTTTAAAATAGCTGGCCATACATTGTATCTAACATACCTTTCACAACACACTGTTCCAATTGGGATTAACTTGCAATGGGAGATCATTGCTAAGAATGACAGAAACATCGAAATGTGCATTTAAGGTGTTTATTTTTTTACAATAAAAGAGACTTTTATGAGAATTATATGGATTGTAAATCTTCTAAAATAATATTTTTTAGGCCCCCTCTAGCACAAGGGTGGCCAAAAGGTAGATCAACATCTGTTTGTGTTTGGTTGCAGAGGCGTGTTTGTATGTTGTGTTGGTGTTTGATTGTTGAGATGTATGTGCATATACGCATACACTGCCACATACATATACATACATACTTACACAGATATACATACACAATAAGATACACACATATAAACACACTGACACACACACACACACAGATGCACACTGACACATACACACACATAGATACTGTCACGATGCCTATCCCTCGCGGCGCTGTGCGATCACAGAAATCATGTGTAAGTTCTGATGCACAGACTCATCCCTAGTTTCCTGGTGCCTCATTATGACATCATACTCCTTCCATTAATCTCCTTTTATAGTGTCAGCCCATGTGTCGCTTTTTAATGGATGATGTATATATACTTCATCCATCAGTATAGGATATATATACTTCCCGGTTGTCCTTGTTTCTTTGTCCTGTCGTGGTTCTTGTTAACTGAGAGTGTGTTTACTGTATATTGGATTTTCCTGTTTTCTGACCTCGGCTTGTTTGACTATTGTTGCTCTCTGTTATCCTGATCTTGACCTGGCTATCCATTTCGTATATTTCTGTAATCCTGACCTGTAGGTGAAATGCGTTGTGTTTTATTATCTATTTTATACTATACTTTGTTTTACTATTTGTCTCCAAATAAAACTAGTCAACTTACACTATTTGGAGCTGTTTGACCTTTCTTTGAAGATTTTATTCAGAGGACTCACGCAGTGATACCCTTGGTGGGGATTATAACACATGTGCCTATTCAGATTGACAAATACCTATATTTGCTCTCCATTTGTGAGTATACCAGAAACATTAGATAATAAAACATGAATGCGTTTCACCTACAGTTAGGCTTTTTTTCAAAGCCTAACTGTAGGTGAAACGAGTTAGCGTTTCATTATCTATTTTATATTATACTTTGTATTACTATTTGACTCCAAATAAAACTAGTCATTTTTATACTATTTGGAGCTGTTTGACCTATCTTTGAAGATTATATCCAGAGGACTCGCACAGTGACATCCTTGGTGGAGATTATACCGCCTACGCCTATTAGTATTGACAAACACCTATATTTGTTTTCCGTTTGTGAGTATACATCCTTTTATCCACTTTTATTATTTTTTATAATACATACAGAGAGCACTATATTCTGTTTTTATTCTCATCCCCATATAGTGAGGATATCTGACTGCTGGATTACTGCACATCACAAGAATACTCCAACAACTGTGAAAGAGGCCTTGAAAGATGCACAAGGACCGTCAACTTATCCACAGACGGGAATTGTACCGTCCAAGCACATAAATCTGGAGCTGATCATATGCTCCAGAAAATTGTAAGTGCATTTTGTTTTATTCATAATCACAAATAATTTAAAATATACTACACTATATTACGTTTTTCTCATCCTATTCCCCATATTACTCTGGATTTAAGAACACTACTACAGGCGCTGCTTTCCTCAACACAATGAATGCTTCAAGTGGTTTCCCCACATTTAACTGAAAATGAAACTTATAATGACTTCTCCAGTCTCAACACTATTCAGTCGCTTCAAGACAAGAATCTTTAGTACTTAATAGAGCACCGTTTTGCTGTTATGACCTGTTGCAGATGAGAGTAATAGCCAGACACCAGCTTCTGTCTGTGTTCCTGAGAAATCTCAGCCCATTGCTCATGAGCAATGGCCTCCAGTTCAGTAATATTCTTGGGTTTATGTGCTGCAACTGCCCTTTTCAAATCTCACCAGATATTTTCTATGGGTTCAAGTCAGGTGACTGTTACAATTTTCAGGACTTTATCTGGCAAGGCAATCAAGCATTGGTGGAATCTGAGATATGCCTGGGATTATTGTCTTGTTGGATGGTCCAATGACACCCACGATTTAGCTTCCTCACAGACGGCATGATGTTTTCTCCTAGGATTTGCTGATACTTCAATTAATCAATCTTGCCTTCCACACGCTCCAGGTTTCCAGTGGCAGAGGATGCAAAGCAGCCCCAGAGCATCACTGAGCCACCACTGTGCTTAACTGTAGGCAGAGTGTTCTTTTCAGTGTATACTTCATTCTTCTTCCTCCAGATATACCACTGATCCATTGGGCCGAAAAGTTTCAGTTTTATTTAATTGCTCCTCAGAACAGAATCCCCAAACTTTGGTGACTTTTTTTAGATTATATTTGCATATTGGAGCCAACTTTTCTTGTTCTTTTGAGTCAGTAGTAGTGTATATCTTGTTCTGACATGGAAACATTCTGCGTTTTGTTACTCACCTTACTGTGCTCACTGAAACCTCAGTGCCTATTGCCACCAAATCTTGCTGCAGATCTTTTGCAGTCACTCAAGGGTATTTTACAACTCAGAAATCTGGCTTCAGCTTTTGATAGCTTCCTTTTTCTGCCCAGTCCAGGTAGGGTAGCTACTGTTCCTTCAAATCTGATCTTGCAAACTATGCTTCCAGTGGTGTCTCTAAGAACATTCAGTGCCTTCGCTTTCTTTTTGTATCCTGTTCCTTGTTTGTGAAGGACAGCGATCGCTTCTCTTATTTTTGTGGACCATTCTTTTGACTTAGCCATATTTCTAACATGCAGTCAAACGTGACACTTAACAAACCCCTAGCCAGTTCAGGTATTTTAAGTGTTCCAGCTTAAGCACCTGGTGCAACTAATTAAGTCCTTGATTAGTTGCATCACATGTGCTTGAGACAACACCTGTTTTGTATATATGTGCTGTTGTGAGGGATTCTATTCATAGGGTTGAATAATTTTGGGACTGGAGAAGTCATTATAAGTTGAATTTTCAGTTGAATTTTGAGAATCCACTTGAAGCATTCGTTGTGGTGAGCTATTTCTTTTGCTTTTTTTTTTTATCTGTGCATTGCAAACAGCTGAAAGTCTGAACTGTTTGACAATAAACCTGATTTTCAATTTTGAATAATTTTGATTACAACTGTATCTCACCAGCCACATAATACTGTGTAGGCCAATATGGGAAACCATCCTCCATAATACAAAATAAAACAAAACAATATTAAGATTAGGAAAAATCCATCTCCAAGGACCTGACCCACTTTGGAACAATCCTCAATTTGGGTGGTTATGCAGAGTCCACGTCCTGAAAATGACCATCCTCCCCAAACTACTTTACCTGATGTGGGCCTTGCCAATGTCACCCTGGTATGCCACACACTCCAATATGGCCTAGGCCTCCCAGACATGGAACCCTACTATGGAGCCATTATACTAACCAGAATTTATGAGTGGGCACAACCCCAAAACCAGAAATACTGGGTTTTACTGGAGGGTCTCCCATTCCAGGTACCAATGTACACGATACCCTGGCACAAATTCAGGCGATGGTATCTGCTCTCAATGCAGAGCCCTCACCCCACTATTACCCCAACTCTACGAATCTGGTCCCAAATCAGAAACTCTTCATACCTCCCCCCCCATCCTTTGCCCCACTATCCTCTGACACTGAGCCCGGAGTTTCCCTCGGGCTGCCATCCCAAATCTTTTGATAATTTCCATGATACACCCTATTTGCAACTGGGTAATGCCTTTAATGATCGAGGGATAAAACAGTTCACCGATATGTTACCTACCACTCAACACACTCCCCTAAACCGATTCCAACACGCTCAACTAACTCACTTTATTACTTCCACACCGCAATTGCTACAGGGCAATAGACCCTTAGCACCATTTGAAACAATGTGCACCAACCACACCATCAAACTAAAACACTCTACAAATGTATTCAAGCCAACTAGGCAACCACACTGCTGACATATACTAAGGCATGGGAAACAGAACTCAATATCTCCATGACTGACTGAGATTGGAGACGCATATTCGCCAATCTCAACAAATCCTTCCTTAGCAACAGTACTCACAAAGGGAATTATAAGAGAATATCGAGATAGCATTATACACCCACCTGAATACACCACTTCTTCCCCAGTTCGCCAGATACATGCTGGAGATGCCAGCAAGCCAATGGCACACCAGTGGAATCAATGAGACTTATGGAAGAATTTACCTACTCTTTTACACATTTATTTGACCAATATGTTTCCACATGGGAGCCATGGAAGGCTTTTATGACCAAATGCCACTGAGGCAACTCCACGTGACCGTCCCAAAACTCAGGTCTACTTGACAGCCGTTGCTGAGCCATCAACACACTGTTTTCCTAATTATTCATTTGGCCTCAACCACCCCCCTTTCCTTGGTTTCGCCCCGCCACCCTTTTTTCTTCCAATTCAGATTTCAGAACCCTCCCCTTCCAGTTAACACGTTTCAGTATAGAACCACCCTCCTGAGCAGCAAGGGCACAGCATTTTCCATCCATGTGTTTTTCCATCATGAAAAAGATACTACTTGCGATAAGTATTTGTATATATATATACACTTGGAGAAAAAGAGAAGAAAATAAATAAATATATAAAACCCCTAGGGGAAACTAGGTCCTCCTGTGAGGCCACAACCTGAAATTGTAACGATGTGTGAAACAATGACATGATCTTGAAGGGAATATGACATAACTGGGTAACAAGCCTTTCCCTAGAATGCTTACCTTACATAGTTGAACTCCAAATATAAGATAGTATTTCCTCTACTACTGCATTGCATGTGGAACCTGTTCTGTTATTCTATAATTATCACAATGTGATTAATATATGGTATCTTCGTGATACAATCTTTATGTATGTTTATTTTGTACTATCTATTTTAGCCACAATTTGACTATGCATAACATGAGTATGTACTATTCACATTAAACCAATACACTCTTTAAAAAATAAACAAAAACAAACAAACTGGCTTCTTCACTTGTGCAGCATCACTACTAAATCACTCAACTCATCAGAGCAGATGGTAATAGCAGGTGTCAGACAGAAGATGCTCTTGTGCAAATAGAGGCAATATGACTAGAAGATATCACTGTACAATCATATAACCACAGGCTAAACAGCTCATTATATATACCAATCTCCTTTATTTCTAGGACAAATTCATTATTATATCATATTTATTTTTAACAAAGTGTTGACATTTGATTGATGCCACATATTACATACACATAGAATTTTTCTTTATTTACCACAACGTTACATTTTCCCCTTCCTTGAAAAATAAAAAAAGTTATTTTGAAGGAAAAGAGGTCACTTACGTAAATGACATTAAGTGTGAGGTCTAGTATTACAAGCTTAATTTTCTACTATTCGGCTCTGTAATGTCACAATCGAATGCTGACTTTTATTTAATGGATTCTTATTGTTTATGCTTTGAATTCTACATATGATTAATTCTGAGAAAACCATTGTGCTTCGATAAAAAAAACACGTCTTATACTTCGTTTTTATACACAGTGAGACAAGCAGTGTAAATGAAGTGTCTTAGAATATATGAAAATAATAACTAAAATAGTAACTACACAGATTTAGAACTAAAGTCTAAAGTTGCAACCAGCAGTGTGTAAGAGTAATTGACAAAGAACAGTACCCTAAATTGACTTGACACTAGTGGCTTAGAAGAGCATGTACTGTCAATGGAAAACTCATGTTGAGGAAGTAAACAGCTCGCTTTCAGATTGTGCTCTTGCTTGATACCTTTTAGCATTTACTAGACACATTCTTAAATATTTCAGCATAGACCCAACTTGAAGCTTTTTTGTTCTCTGTCAAATTCTTTATTGTTAGCAATATCTGGAAATTCCAAAATTAATATATGTTATGTCTAATAGTGCTGGAGAAAATAAGCATTTTCTTATAAAACTGCAATATGGGACCTGCAAACAACTTACTGAGAAAATGATTGGTACAAACATTGTTTTACATCATCCACCCAGGCTTCATAACGGACCAGATTTAGGACTTGCTTTTAGCAAGAGGAAAGGAATGAGAGATATATCTAATAACGTGTCATTCTAGCAAGAATATTCAGATGTTGGATCCACTTCGAAGACTATGTCACATTTGTGTACTTGGAGAGAGTGCCTGGCACACCGAGTAGCATCCAAAAGCAGACTTTATTTAGAGAACAAGGTACAACAATTTGAAAATTTACCAAACAGATTTGATAAGATTTGATAAGGGATCAGCAACTGAACCATAATTTGCTGTACCTTGTTTCCTAAATAAAGCCTGCATTTGGATTCCACTCGGTGTGCCCAGGCTTTCTTATCACTTCAACTGTTTGTGGACTCCCCCTCACTATCGTTACCTAGCTATCTAATTTTTCCTGCTGTTGAGCTTTTGGTTACATGCTGGCCATCAGGTGTTTTACTACAATAATTATATGACAGCACAATGGTGAATAGGCAGGCAAGCCAAGGATCATGATAGACAGCACAGTATCAACAATGTTAAACAATGTTCCGTAGGCCAGTTTTGAACTTTTAAACCAGTCCTACATCTAATATAAAAATATTAGTTTCATCAGAAAGTAGGGTTTATATAAAAGAATAACTCAGGGACATTCAGTATCAGCAGATGGAATAAACTAAAGTCTTAGTTTAATCAGAAAGTAGGGTATATATGACAGAATAACCTAGGAATATTCAATATCAGCAGATGGAATTATTTTCAAGAGCACTTGGCTGAATTATTCTGAGAATATGTATGAAACTTGGGTGCTGACTGTGACTATTTTTACATATAACATTTGTTGGCATTATCATAAAGTGTAATTGTAGAGCATAATATGCTCCATTTGTCACAATTTTTTAAAAGAATGGGCTGATATGTACACACCAATCTAGTTGGTCTTGTACTATCGGCAACTGAAATGGAAGTTGATGCTCACTATGCTAGAGTTAGTGAATTTATCATTTTAATTTTATTAATGACAAGAGGTGAATACTTTGCTTGAATCTCTCTTTACTGAACTCCCATCAGCACCAAAAAGAGCATCAATCACAATAATAAATCAGAAAACTGATGTAAAGCCACAGCATAAAAAAAAACCCTCTTTCCTTGGCATAAGAGAATAAGAGTCTGAAACAAATCGATAGCAATGAACAACATAAAGTACATTATAAAGTTAAAAAAAAAAGAGGTTGTAGAAGAACAACAAACCAGAAAACAGCATCCAACGATGAACCAATAGGCAGATCAAACTAAAACAAAAAGAAATACGCAAAATATATTTGAACAAATCATAAAGGAATAACATTAATAACTTTGTAAACACTATGTAAACTATACCATATGCCTTAATTATCAAATATACTGTCTGGCCAAAAAAAAGTCACCATCAAAAAAAGGTCAAACACTCTAATATTTTGTTGGACCGTCTTTAGCTTTGATTACGGCACGCATTCGCTGTGACATTGTTTCAATAAGCTTCTGCAATGTCACAAGATTTATTTCCAGTATTGCATTACTGTTTCACCAAGATCTTGTATTGATGATCGGAGAGTCAAACACTGTGCAAAGCCTTCTCCAGCACACTACAAAGATTCTCAATGGGGTTAAGGTCTTGACTCTGTGGGGGCCAATCCATGTGTGAAAATGATGTATCATGCTCCCTGAACCACTCTTTCACAATTTGAGCCCGATGAATCCTGGCATTGTCATCTTGGAATATGCCTGTTCCATCAGGGAAGAAAAAAATCCATTGATGGAATAACCAGGTCATTCAGTATATTCAGGTAGTCAGCTGACCTCATTCTTTGGGCAGATAATGTTGCTGAACCTAGACCTGACCAACTGCAGCAACCCCAGATCATAGCACTGTCCACACAGGCTTGTACAGCAGGCATTAGGCATGATGAGTGCATGACTTCATCTGCCTCTCTTCTTACCCTCATGTGCCTATCACTCTGGAACAGGGTAAATCTGGACTACATGACCTTCTTCCATTGCTCCAGAGTCCAATCTGTATGCTCACTAGCAAATTGAAGCCTTTTTTTCCGATTAGCCTCACTGATTAGTGGTTTTCTTAAGGCTACACAGCTGTTCGGTCCCAATCCTTTGAGTTCCCTTCGCATTGTGCATGTGGAAATGCTCTTACTATCACTAGTAAACATAAACCTGAGTTCTACTGTTGTTTTTCTACGATTTGATTTCACCAATTGTTTAAGTGATCAGTGATCACGATCAATTAGGATGTTTTTCCGACCACATTTCTTCCTTGATAGTGGTTGTCCACTATCCTTCCAGTTTTTAATAATTTAATAATAATAATAATAACAGTTTTTAATGCGTTGGACAGTTCTAAACCCAATTTAAGTAGTTTCTGTAATCTCCTTAGATGTTTTCTCTGCTTGATGCATGCCAATGATTTGATCCTTCTCAAATAGACTAACATCTTTTCCATGACCACGAGATGTGTCTTTCGACATGGTTGTTTAAGAATTGAGAAGCTACTTGTTGCATCAGTTGGGGTTAAGTAACTTGTTGCCAGCTGAAAGATAATCGCCCATGCAGTAACTATCCAATAGGAGGTTGTTACCTATTTGCTTAGTGTAATCCAGGTGGCGACTTTTTTTTGGCCGTCAGTGTATAAATGCATTAGTACTGGTATGGTAAACAAATACAATATAAGCATATAAAACGCAATCAAAATAGGAAACAATTATATGAATTACAGACATATCAGATTAACGTGGAGCAACTGGTCTCACTCCACAGCGGCAGAGTATATTCCAGGGAGAGAAGCAGACCGTCATTCCACCCCAGCAGCAGTGTGAGTTATTGGGGGTGGAGACAACCGGTCTCACTCCCCAGTGGCAGTGTGCATTCCAGGGAGAGGAGAGTATCGTCCTCCATCCCCATCAGCAAAATGAGTTCCAGGGAGAAGAGACAACCGATCTCACTCATCAGCGGCAGTGCTTATTCCAGGGAGAGGAGATAATCGGTCGCTCTCCCCAGCAGCAGTACAAGTTACTGGGAGTTGGGACAGCCAGTCCTACTCCCCAGCAGCAGATAGTGTTCCAGGGAGCGGAAACAACTAGTCTCTCTCCCCAGCAGCAGTGCAAGTTACTGAGAGTAGGGACAGCCTGTCCCACTCCCCAGCGGCAGATTGTGTTACAGGGAGAGGAGACAACCGGTCTCTCTCTCCAGCAGCAGTGCAAGTTACTGGGAGAGTAGAATTGCACCCTCCGTCCCCAACGACAACTTGGTCCACATGGAGTGGAGTGCAGCAGTGTTATTTCCCAGCAGGACCCTGGATTTACAATTGGGAGCTTGTGGCAGGAGGCCCTCTGGAAAACTGAACTCTTTTGGAAATGTCACCAGACTAACAAATACCCAGACCGATTGAAGATCTGGGGTCTAGTTAGTCTCCCCAGGACTATGGTCCAGGTCTGAGACACCGTTTGGGAGTTTTTATATATGTAGCGGGATAGAGGACGCAACTACACTGAATGGATCTGCGTGCTATTTGGAGAACTTGGGAGCTCAGATCAGAGCTATTTAACAAAGTATTGTTTGTGGGGTCCCCTTGTTCACAAATCACGTTTAGGTTTGATTAAAGGATTGTGCTTGTCACATTCTATATGTGACAGAAATGAGGCTTTAGTATTGATCTGTGGGTGGGTATTGATGTCTCTTTTGGATGTGATATTGGAACACATGGCCATTAACATATCAAAGGACCCCTTATCTAAGATGGAATCTAAGCATATGGCAAACTAGAGAGTTAGTTCGTATTTAAATCAGACTTCCAGGCCACTTGTGTGTGACTTCTCACACCTTGCAGAGCAGCTCTGTTGGGGGAATTAGGGCTGTGAACCTTCTGGCCTGCCATGCACTCAAATTAGCCCCTTTTGAAAATGTATTTTTGGGGTGTTTTAGAATACTCAGGCACATAGAATCCTGGGATTGAAACCCCTGTTTTCTTGTATTGTAAACCCCATGTAGGGGACTGGGCATAAAAGCCGTGTGTGTTCCAATAAACCGCAGTTGACTCCCAGGACTATGTTTCGTCTGGTTACTTGGGGAATGGTTATTTATTTGTGCTGATGGTTCCAGAGTGGCCCTCAGTGGGCGACCTACTACGACCACTGATTTTGTACATTTACGTGTGTCGTGATCAGTGGTACCATGCTACTCAAATGCCACATCATTATCATCTCTAATTATTAGTCCTGCCATTACGGGCCTCTCATGGGTAAAGTTTGTTATATACATGCTATGATATACAGCAGGTCTTCCAGTTTGCTTCACTACGTGTGAATTGCAACTGCTCCACAGCTCAATAGCCATTCATCAACTCACGTCCTATGATTTCATACATCTGCTAATTCTCATACTGCCCTTAAGTGGCCACTCCGCTACTCATGAATAGCAAAGAGCTCTCTCAGCCTTCTTCTCCTCTACCTTAACACACAGCCCTCACTAGACATTCATTACATACGCTTTAAACGCCTATTGGTTTAACCTTATTTTGGCCTTTCTGCCGTTTAGGGGTTATATATTTCCCTATTATACTACGTTTAAGAAAACCAGTGTAAAATATATAAAATAATAATAACAAATAAATAAATGGGGAAAAAAAGATAGATAGATACGCAATTCACAGTCTATTTCTACAAACTTGGTAATGCTAACCTACATTTATTCATGCCATAATCCGTACATCTCATACAGCCTTTTATCCGCCTGGCAGCGCAAGACTTACATTTGGCACTATCGGCCTTTCACTGCAATACCTCTACACTTCACTCCATACGTTACATACAGCGCTCCGTGGGCAATCCACTATGACACAATTTCGGACCCATTTGGGCAATTACATACAACATAAGGCTTACGTTTAGCACTCCCCGTCTTCCGCTGCAATACCTCTACTCACGGCCCACACTAGGTCTTCATATGTTACATACGGCCTTCCACAGACAATTCACTACATCACAATTTCGGCCCCTCATTTTGGCATTTTCTGCTTTATAAGGGTCTACTACAACGCTATCATACAATGCTTGACTATTCTTCTTTGCTTTGTTAGGCCCATTTAATTCCTTCCTATGTGACCCTCTCTCTGTACTTCTGAGAACCTAGAACGGTTCAATACACATTTAACCATATTCAGTCTGTCTGTCATGGTTTTACCTAAGCCTAGTATAATACACAACTCCTTTGATGGGCACTTACTAGATCTCACATATTTCTCTTCCTGTTAGTAAACTAGAGATGTTTCCATGTTTTTCATACATTCTTCAGGTCCTTCTTGTGGATAAATGCAGAGTGGGAACTCTAAATTAGTTGCAGTCCTACTAGGTGTCTCTATTTCATATCCATATTGATTGGCCTGGGTTTAGGCTCATAATCACAAGTTCCTTTATTATCAAGGTTTCTATTATCCCTACTTATCATCATAGTTGGGCAAGAAATGTGCATTCCAACATACTCACAGCTAGAGCCTCTCCAAGCCACTTGGCATTAGCAGGACCTCATCTTCCCTTAGTTCAGATAATTTTTCACTATCTGGCACTTAGCAAGCTGCCAGTTGATGTAGGGCTACACAACCATTGACAATTAATCAAAGTATGTCTCACATATCGGAACTTGGAAACATTGCCACTCACATGTACTACCACGACATCTTTCTCTGGTACTCTGGCTGTGACCCAGCATACAGCTAGCTCGAGTTCCTTGGGATCTGGGGCCTTTCCTAAATTGCTCCTGAGTGCAGATGTAAAGGCATACCATTCCAACTACAGCTTGGATGCTCAACTGTATAGCCTCAATATTGCGGCTATAACTCCAAAACCCCTTATTCTACCATGCACACCCCAAAGCTGCCAAACGTCCTCTGTAAGCCCCAACATTCCAGGGCCTTGCTTTGAATTGGCACCTCTATGACCCCCAGTATATTGCTAGCGTTTACAGCATTCACTACCAATGCCTTCCATTATATACTTGAGTTCTGGCAAACTTTTGTACATTTCCTTTAGGATATCAAATGGTTAATTCGTACTCAATAGACTCTAAAGTGGTGTTCACATCTTTTTGCCACCTCAATCTTAAATTAGCTCACAATACAATTAAACTACTTGGATACAACCTTCAACATTTTAAGATCATTCTTTTAGTATTGGCGCTGTTTCTGCAGTCTCTAGTGGAATATCCCAATACACGTCATCAACGATTGGGACAAGGGTAATTATCTGCACACACAAGATGCATGCCTCAACCGAAGAGGGAATTAAGACAGGCATTTGAAGTATTGGTTACATAATGTCAGTTAAAGATCTTTTTTTTTTTTCAAGATCTTGAAAAAGATCCTCCAGGGTCAAAACGTCGATCAGGACACAAAGTTTGTTTGAATAAAACACATTGATCAAGACCTCTGAGTGCACCTCTTTACTTTTGGATTACATATAGATGCGGGTTGAACCGAGGCAATTTATATTTCTAATACTTAAGGGGTGAGTGCCAATATATATATATATTTTTTTTTTTTTCAGTGTTGGAAATAAAAGACTTTCTCTCATAAAAGGCTAAGTAAACAGATATGTTTAAGCTCATTTGTGTACACAGGAGAACATTAAGGCAGATTTAAAAAGAATTTAAATGGATTTAACATTAGCAATTAAGCTTGGGCTCTGTGTAAATCAGTGTTACAGTGCAGGTTAATGTACACCCACTCATTCATTATTACCATTCAATACACTTTATAAACACTAGTTAAGTGACCTCTGCTTCTCAAATGTATTTTTTTTTCACAGGCACAGCAATAATTGAACAATAATGATGATAGCGTTACTTTTATGAATCTCTATCATTCTGTTCTATTGATTTGCACTGGAGTGTAGAGGAGGACGTTTTATATGTATACAGAAAAAATGAAATTGCTACAGTATACTCCTTATTAACAGAGAGTAAGAAAAATAATTTCTAAACGATGATGTTGGCATTGCAAATATGTTCTGACATAACACATGTAATCTTCAAAACTGAATGTGAATAATGATAACTAATATGAAGATTGCATACATTCATTCACTAAAATGTGAAGTTTTAGCAATCCAACGTGATTTCAGAGTGAATGACAAATATTAGGGCAAAATGGCCTTAAAGCTTAATTCTCCAATGTAACTTACCTTTCACTTTTTTTTTTTTTTGAATTCTTTATTTATAGAGTGCAAGAAATAACATAGTGTTCAGTAAGCCACAACAGCCTCTGTACACAGAGTGATAACAAGTCATAGAAAACAGAGTTATGGCATTCGTATATATCGCACATTTTTTAGATTTTATAGAATGCTTAAATTACAGGCTAACTAGTAGATGTCTGGAGCTACTGCCAAAGGAAAGTGGCTGAGCTTTGCGTATACATAGGCATGTTGCTAATAATTTTAAAGTAATACAGTAAGTAAAGCATGAGGGAGTGCATATAACTAACAGCTAATAAAGACATGCTTGTTGTTATGCTAAACAATACTGCTTTTGTGCCACCGGGTCCCGGTCGCAAGCTTCTTACTTAGAAGTAGCTCCGTTTTGCCCATAGAACATAATAAAAATAAACATAAGCAAAGACACAAGAAAAAGGACACAAGAACAGAAACAAAATACCCCTGGTTGAGAATGAGTCCTTGGGGCTGACAGGTAGCAGTGTGCTGGTAGTTCAGCCTATGCCGGATAAGTAATGTCCAGACTGCCAAGAAGAGTGTGAGCTCCCTTTCGCCGTCTTATATATCTGCCGTCGGTGTTGTGTCTCGTATATGCGTGCGCTGTTTAGCTGTGGTGTACCTGGTCCGGGCTGTAGTCTGGAGCCGTCGTTGGCTGGTGGTAGGAGAGTGTCCCATGAGTGGTGTCTGAGGAGAGACTTTGCGGGGTAGTCGCATCTCGCCTGTGAGCCAGTGTAACGGGAGCAAGGGAGGTCGGAGTCTTTAACCCAGGCATGCATGCTGGCCGGCGCCTTCATCTCACGAACTTTAGGTGTGTATTTAGCCTGGTCCATCTCGTTAAGGGGATAGTAGGGAACTTTGGTGGTCTTCTTGTGTGGTCGACGCCTTGGCTTACAACCTCTTGGGGCCCGCTGTCTGGGTGGGCTAGGTCGAGTGTTGCTAGGTGCTGGTAGGGTTGCTGCGCCCAGGGCCGGCCTCACCTCTCCATGCTTTTCTCTTTGCTCATTTGTTGGGGTCAATTGTGGAGAGGCACCAAGTTTAGCTTCCAGCTTAGCCCAGAAGCGCGCAAAGATTTCCTCCAGCCTCTGATCAGAGCCCGCTGAAGAGGCCTGCAGGGTCGGGTTCGGGTTTCGTCCCTGGTTTAAGTGTGTGTCCGCCATCTTGGTTGGTTCCACGTGGCTGGACCGTTACACAGCGATGAGGCAGCGAGGCAGGTAAGTCTGCTGGTTAAGTGGGAACCGGGATGACCCCCCCGGTCCAGAGGGGGGGAAGCAGGGCACTTGGAGGTCTCTGCACCGAGGTCGTGCCCAGCCGCACCGGGAAGGAGAGCGGCCGCCTCTCCCGCCCAATGATTCCGCTAGGCCTCCCTTAGTGTCTCGGGTGTAGCTGGCCGTCGGCTCGTCCCAGGTCCAACCCTAGGCTCTCTGGTGACAGCACATGACGGGTAAGTCCCGGTGAGAGCTGGATGAGAGTGCCCTCGGAGGCTTTTTAGACAGATTACGCCGGATTGTGGAGGAGCTCTCACAGATTTCGTCCGACCGCCATGATGGTCAGGCCCCGCCCCCTACCTTTCACTTTTGCTATTCACTTGTTAAGTATGCATGTTAAATATGCATTTTACCAGCAGGGGTATTGTTGGAACATACTCCTTGGTGATCACCAGACCTCTGCCATAGACTTATTATAGTATAGTTCTATCCAGACCCTGCCGCTGCCCCTGCCTCTGCCGCTGCCGCTGCCTTAAGCACTTGGGATACTCTTGAGAGACATCCAAGGGAATTAATTCAAGAAAATGTCTGCTGTTTATAAAAAAAAAAAAAAGTTTTATAAAAGAAGTGTCAGCTAAGGAAAGCATTGGATTGACTAAATTGCCATGGAGACAGATCAGTGGCAGAGCCAGCACAAACCAAATACACCCCTTGTCAATCAACATCTCCTCATAGAGATGCATTTCTATGAGGACAGTTTAGCGTCTCCATGCAGAAGGTGAATAATGAAGCCAGGAAGCCATCTAGTAGGAGGGCCGGATTAACATAGGGGCTGATGGAGCTGCAGCTCCAGGTCCAGGCCCATGGAATAGGCCCATTGATTAAAAAAAAATATATATTTTTTTTACACACTATTCTTAGGGTTGCCCCCTGGCTGGTGTTTATTTGAGGCTGCCTAGCCAGTGCCGATATTGCAGTATTACCGGCAATGCAAATGGCGGTATTTTTCTCAGTATAAACAGAGATTACTCTGCAATACCAGCACCGGCCAGTAGGGGTCGCTGTGTGTGTGGAGAGAGGCATGGATAGGAAGTTACAGCATATACTTGCATCTCTCTACTCACTGATCCGCAGAGAGTCCAGACATCAGCTCCCAGCCTGCAGAGACAGTCTACAGCTCAGGGAAGTGAAGCATGGGGTAAAGGCTGCAGGGAGACATGGGGACACTGAGACACTAGGGGACACTAAGACATATGGACACATGGAGACCTCTGGGGACACTGAGACACTTGGGGACACAGACACACATGGGGACACTGAGACATGGGGACACTGACAGACATGGGGACACTAAGACACTAGGGGACCCTGAGACCTGTGAACACTGAGACACTAGGAGATGCTGGGGGACATGGGGACACATACACACATGGGGACACTGAGAAATGGGGAAACACACACATGGGGACACTGAGACACTAGGAGATGCTGGGGGACATGGGGACACATACACACATGGGGACACTGAGAAATGGGGAAACACACACATGGGGACACTGAGACACTTGTGGACACAATGTCCCCAAGTGTCTCAGTGTCCCCATGTCTCCCAGCCAGTATTTCAGTGTCCCTAGTGTCTCTATGTTCTGATGTCTCCCAGTGTCCCAAGTGTCTGTGTGCCCATGTCTCCCAGTGTCCCCATGTGTCTCCCAGTGTCCCCGTGTCTCAGTTTCCCCATGCGACATGGGGACACTGGGAGACATGGGGACACAGACACTAGGGGACACTTGGTGACATGGGGAGACAGGGAGACACTGGGAGCAATCCATCTATACAGCTGAATCAAACTGCAAGTAGTTTTTTTTGCTGATTTTACAGAATTTTCTCTTATGTCACTCCTTGTGATTTACATCATGTGATGTCACCCATACATAATTAGTTATGCAAATTAGTAAGGCCTGTATTTTTTTCCAAGTAAGGTGGCAACCCTAACTGCTCTTTAAATACTCTTGCTTAAGTATGGAAACTTAAGAGGGATGTATGGGAACAAAACTTGTGTGGACTAGCTGAAATGAAATTAGTTACGGTAATGCTGACTTTCTTCTGCACTCACTACATCCACCTTTTCTCTGTCTCAGACTGTTTACCAGGAGCTTCTGCCTGCTAGTAAGGAGACATGTGACTGCTAGGGGACAATCCTTAGAAAGCATGGAGCGAGCGCATCATTAGATGCATTTATGCCAAACTCAGGATGCTGTTGGCCAGCATGCATGATTGGCAGGCAGCCTGACATGCATTCATGCCAGGCTAGCCTTCCAATTCTTTGGGCACACATGCCTTCTTTTTGGGTATGTTGTCCTTTTCTGAAGTTCTAGTTACATGATCCGCATCAGTGGCCCACCCTTTTACACTGCCTATTGACTTCCTGCTTCACTGGACACTGCTGTTAGGGAGTATGGATTTACTTGGAAGGTGAATGCATGAATTAGAGAGAGATAAGCATATCTTAAGAGAGTCTGGGTTTTCTTATAGTTGCATCCTATATGTTTCCCTCCGGGAACATCTCCACTAGATACATAACGCTTGAAAGGTATGACTGTTTTAGTGTTTTCGGTTGATAAGATTATGTACTTAGGCCCCTCATAATTGTCAGCACCAGGCCCACTGGGCTCTTAATCTGGCCCTGTCTAGTAGCCATATGAGGAGTGGTCAGTGGCAGTATCCCTAGGCTGTAATGTAAACTGCCTTTTCTCTGAAAATACAGTGTTTACTGCAAAGAGCCTGAAGGGAATGATTATAGTCATCAGAGCAAATACATTAAGCAGTAGTTTTTCTGGTGACTATAGTGTTCCTTTAAGTAACTCAAACTGTATTAGATTATTTGTGTTCTCCCTAATTGTAGATGAAAAACATGCAAAATCAAAAGTTATTAAAGTGTTATTGAATTGCTTGATATTTGAAAAACATTTCAAAACAGTGAAATGTATACACATTCCAAACATGAATTTAGCTTTAAACCTAAATGATTTAAAGATACAATTAATTAGTTAAACAAATACACAAATAAAGTAATAGGCACAGAAAAAATCTTAGTTATTCAGGGTTCCCAATCTCTTGCGCAATAACAGAACCAAAAACACAAAAAATGTAATAGTTTCAAAAGCAATCAGAGGCTTGTGATTTTTTTTTTTTTTTTACCAGAATAGTATTGCAATGCCAAAAGAAACTGAAAGTTCCATATGTGGAAAAATAATAATTGGAAAAAAGAAAAACAGACCAGATAGAATCGTTCTGTAGACATTATACAACGTATAGTAAAGCAAACTGAAGGATGAACTATAAATAAGTTTAAAATCGGGCAACAAAGCCATATGACATAATGTATAATGATGGCCCACTTGAACATGATGTGCACATGCCACAATTGCATGCCATTGTTGTATAAAACAGTATGACAGTTATAGATGGGTGAAGCATATGTACCATGGAAGAATTGCATGAATGCCATACAAGTATATACATTGCAAAAGCAACCAAAAATGTTGTTATCATCAAAATGCTTGATCTCAATAGTAAAGTGATTCGTTGTTTAGATTTCATGTGAAGTTCTTTCCCTGACAACAGACTCTTGAGAAAATACTTCAAATGCTTGGTCTGTAGTAATGGAAGTGAAGTGTTCTTCTGTTTTTGCCATCTTCCTTTTCAGTTTTGATGGCCGTTCACTGCGTCTCTCACAATGTATTTAGCTGAATGAGCTATAGGAAATAGATATAAACCAAAGTGCTAGCATAATAATGTCAATGCAATATGGATCTTTCTGTAAGTTCATATAGAATGATATTGTTATATAGAATATATGTCTAGAATGTATCAGAAATGCTTTGTACACTGCTATGGTCCTTAATGTCATTCTTGACAGCATAACACTCTACCTAAGGCTATTGATATGTGGTCCAGGGCAACATTTGTATCTACCTTACCACCACTTTATGTCTTCCAAACCAAACATGTAGAGTAGTCTTAGTTTGTGTATATAGTAATGACCTTCAACGCTTTCCAGTTGGCTTAAAATGCCCAGTAGCAACAAATACTATGTGTGATTTTGCCAAGTAGAATCAATATTCCACGTGGAAATACTTTACATAAGTCCACAAAGACCTAAACTGTGATTAATGTTGACTACACAGTTGCCTTAGATAATTTGACACTGATAGAACTCTATACTGCATATTCTTTCTTCTCACTCCTATTAATTGTACAGTTTATGGAACCAGATCCTCAATACAGGATATGAAAACCACAAAACAAGTTATTTTTATTACAATCACCTTCATCTGTGGATTTAGGTCTTGGACTAATAGTGACCAGCAGGTGCTCTCAGATGATAAATCGTGAATGAAAGGCACACTGTAAACGGGAATAGAATAGGCAAGCAGAACCATGGAAGAAAAACACAAATACACTCAAGAACTCTCAGAAAACACAGCTAGATCCCCGAGTGTCTAATGGAACTTCTTATATTGACAAAGTCCTTTAGTCCTTTTGCAGATAGCTCCTATATGTTTACAAACACAATGATTCCTCTAGGCCAGAATCACTATAACACTGTGCATTAATAAATATGTCTCTAAATTAAATTAGTAGTTATCTACACTAATATTGTGTTGTTCAGTAACCAGACATCAATAGCTTTTGCTTTGTGTCTAAGACCACACTACAAGTCAGAAGATGGGAAAATTAGAAGTGCTTGCAAACAGGTGAGTTTAAAACCCCTTTCCTTGTTTTATAATATATAGACAAGCAGCAGGGAAGTGGTAAATGTCCCAGCCCAAACTGGAAACCGAGGCTGCTCTAGCATTGGAAGTGGTGTTCTGGCTGAAATCCTGTCAGCTGAAATAGAAGAAAAAAAAAATATAGAACATTTTTCGTGATCCTCGAATTTTGGTCATTTGGCCATTCAGCTGAAGAGAATTTTGGTATCAAAAACCCAAGATGCAAATTAGATTTACCAAAAGTGCACAAAATAGGCCAAGCAGTGTATTTCAAAATATGTACAGTTGCAATCACAATTAGTAAACCCCATGTAAAAATCAAGTTTATTGTCAACATTTTCAGATTTTCAGCTATTTGCTAAGAACAAATCAAACAAAAGCAATTGAAATAGCTCAACACGACGAATGCTTCAAGTGGTTTCCCCAAATTCATCTGAAATTGCAATTTATAATGACTTCTCCAGTCTCAAAATGATTCAACCCCCTGAATAAAAGCCCTCACAAAAGCACAAATATGCCATACAGAATTTGTTTCAAGCACACCTGATGCAACTAATCAAGGGCTTCATTAGTTGCACCAGGTGTGCTTTGAGCTCAAATACTTGAAATACATGAACTGGCTAGGGGTTTAATGAATGCCACATTTGATTGCATGTTAGAAATATAGCTAAGTAAAAAGAATGGTCCACACAGTTAAGAGAAGAGATCATCGTCCCCCACATACAAGGAACAGGATACAAAAAGATAGCAAAGAGGCCTGACTGCTAAGCAGACCAGATGTGTGCAGCGAGAGCTCCCATGTCTGACGACAACTATCGGGGTGTATCCCTAGCTATTATTGACCGCAGCCTGCCTTACTCTAGCCCATGGAGATGCTGCTGTACCCAGCGGTACCTTTCACAGGCTTCTACGACTCTAGAATACCCTACTCGAGGCTCGCGGCCTACATGGATCTGAACCACAGAGAGGCGACCGCTCTCTTGGTTCCTGAACTGAAGCGCGGACCCCTGTAAATCACCACCCCCCGTCACCCAGTCCCGTGGGGGTTATCCAGGTCCCCACTGATCAGCTCAGCCCACGATGGGGCAGCTGATATGGTACAGGCCCAAGCTACATGTCCTGAGAATGACAGATGCGTCTTCTTTCTCTGATGGTCGTCAGCAGCCTGCAGTGTCAGATAGGGGTACCATCCTATTCGCATGCTGATGCGCCTGGAAGAAATCTCTGCACGTTTCTGGATGAAATTGAAGGGGCGGGCAACGGCAGCAGCACCTGGGGGCCATTAGAGTGGATGGAGGAGAGCAGGTGACATGGCGCTTGAGCCCCCTCCGGGCGCAACCTCCTATCAAGCTCCTTCCTAAATCTTCTCCCACGCTATGCCCGCCTGGGCTAAGAACCACCAAGGACCCCCTTCCTACGCATCACCCACAGAGGCAGAGTACCCAATGGCACAAGTGGCGACTGACCATCAGGAGCTTCTGCCACATCCCAGTAGTCTCCACTGTGAGACCCAGAGTCCATGGTAAAGCGATGCAGGCACCAACACGGCCCGGGGCTGGAGGGATGGCACACTTAGCCCCTGCTCTGGACTACCTCCGAGCTGCCTCCACGTGTTCCCATGTCTAGGTGTAGGCTGATGCTGGACTTTCCATACAGGGCCCGCTTAGCTAAGCAAGCATCTACTCACATGCCCTAAACGCTTAATTCACTGCACCCTGTTTTTTGTGCATATGGTTAATATTTCAGGTTTAGTTACATTTTCCTCACCTGCTCTGAGCAACACTGCAGCTAAGCCTACGTCACTATAAAAATGTGCAGCAATTGTTAATTCTGACACCTACTCAGAACCTTTCAGTCCCTGTGTATCCCTTACCTTCAGGGCATATTGTTAAAACATACATCTAGCAGTCCTGTAGGGTGTTAATGTCAGTGGTAGACCTCAGTGTCAAACTCTCATGTAACCCTGGCTTGGCACACTTCTACTTCTTCACCACTACTTATG
Organism: Pelobates fuscus; assembly: GCF_036172605.1. NCBI lineage: Eukaryota > Metazoa > Chordata > Amphibia > Anura > Pelobatidae > Pelobates > Pelobates fuscus. Next base: position 213,609,542 of record NC_086321.1, on the reverse strand, counting down.
ACTGGTTCATGTAAAAATGTGCAAGTTTTCTTAAGCATAGCATATTGCAACTACTTCCATATTGTTATTGTCGCCCAGCCAGGGAAGCATAGCTAGCATCTATAGTCCCTACATTTTAAAGAAAAAAATGTGCATGTTTACGCTTTTACCCCAAATGTTTTGTGTGGGCTTGGGGCACCACAAACTAGTTTGTACTACTCTTCTACACTGCAAAAAAAAAAAAAAAAAGATTGCAAATGCACTGGATGTTCCTAGAGACACCGTTGGAAAGATAATTTGCAAGTAAAAAGTTGAAGGAAAGGTGATTACACTACCTGGACAGGGCAGAACAAGGAAGCTATTAATGGCTGCAACCAGATTTCTGAGCAGGCAGGTTGTTAAAAATCCAGCTGTCACTTCCTCCCAGGCTGCTGAAAAAAAGGGGCCCAATCATACTGTTAAAGAGCAACAGTGCTCTTAGGGCAACTCCCTTAGCGTACAGGCCCTGGTGCAGCACACGGGCTGCACCAGTGATAGTTCTGCCACTGAACAAATGGGCAAAATTTGGTTCAGACAAAATTAAAAAATATTCTTCTTAATGTATTTGAACAACACAAAAATGTTAGTCTAGTATACATGACTGCTTACCAGTAGTCACAGTTGTTTATTTATTACCTTACAGTACTTATACTCAAAAACCATAACACAGCTATCAATGAATATCCTAGTGACCCGAACACTTTAGTTCTGTTTTAAAAAAAATATATATGGTAAATACTATTGCCGTAGCTGTGATCTGAACGTACTTGCAAGGCAGTGACATTTCAAATGCATTTATTCATATAACCTTTTATACATAGTATGCAACTATAGAGATACAAGAAATCTCACCCTGTCCACTTCAATTACAAAGTAGATAAAAACCTGTTTCTCAACAGATATTAAAATGTCAGTATAGTGAAGGTCTCTGGTCTAGATCTGTCAAGTGGTGAGAGCAATTCCCCCTGTAGAAAAATAACCAAATAGGTGATATTTGAGGAATGTTTTTTTTAATCAAGCAGGTCATTATAAAATGTTGAAATTCATTGCTCTCCTTAAATTCAATGATATCCTCAATAATAAGATATAATGAGTTGACAAAACTCATCGCTCTCATTTATCACAATGTACATCTATGCATTGTCATATAATAGAGAAATATTTTAATCTTATAGGAAAGAGAACAACAAAAAACAAACAAATTGTGTCACTTCGAGTTCTTATCTGCATTGTACACTCCTACTCAGAATGCTATATTCCGTGTGAAAGAAGAGAAAGCAGGATAGTTTATACATTTAACAGAGTTGTAATTGACATGCAGGGTTCTATGCATTAATGGTTAGTTGGTGTTGACTCCAACTTTTCATTTTCATCCGGATAATCCCAGATCAAATTGTCAAGCATAATTTGACTGAGAAACAGCCTTACACTTAATCACAGTTTTATTTTTTCAGTTTTGTTTTTAAAAAAAGAACATTATAGTGAAGGACTTAAAGGAACACTCAAATGTTATAAATAAATACATTTATTTCTAATAACAATCAAGGAAGATCGACACATTGATTTTATTATTGGTATATTCCCATTGTGGTTTCTAATTACTTTTTTTGTAATCCCCAATAAATTGTTATTTTTTGATATATACTACATGTGTGGATCGTCCACTGCTTCCTGGATCCTGATTCAAGAGGGTTAGTGCCTCCCTTAAAGGCACAGCGGCGTCTATACATAGAGCCTAGTATAACAGGCTCCAATTCAGGTGAGCACTTTTCATGCACTGTTGCTCTTGATTGTTCACCTGTACATACATATCTGCACTAGGATATTTTGTGTTCTTTTTACATATATTCCTACATCTGTGAGCCGTTTATCCGGAGGAGGTTTGGTATAACCATATATACCTAAGGCTGCTGTGATTTTAGCCTAGCTCCAGGCTCTTCACCATGTGAGTTGAATATATACTCCCCCCTCCATTTTTATCCATAGTGCACTGGCATACTGCACCATTATATGTTTTAACTTTTTTTCTAGACCTATTATACTTACAAGTGAAAGTTGTACTTGTACATATATTAGTTTTTATATAAATTTTGCTATTTAATAATAGTTGTAATAGAAAACACGCAATAGCTGCGAAATATAGAAGTATTCTGAAATACCAACATATTCTTTATTTTCATGGTATATGCATAGGCGTGCGCAGCCTATTGCATTAGGGTGTGCACCCTAAAGCACAAACACACGCCGCATGTATATGTGTGTGTGTGTGTGTGTGCGCAAGTGCTGTTAGTGTGATGTGTGTGAGGGTGCTGTTAGTGTAATGTGTGGGTGAGGGTGTTTGTGTGTGTTTGTGAGGGTGCTGGGTGTGTGAGGGTGTTTGTGTGTGTGTGTTTGTCCTGTGAGGGTGCTGTGTGTGTGAGGGTGCTGTTTGTGTGAGTGTCATGTATTTGTGAGGGTGCGGTTTGTGTGTGTGTGTGTGTTTGTGAGGGTGCTGTGTGTTTGTAAAGGTGCTGTGTGTGTTTGTGAGGGTGCGGTTAGTGTACAGTGTGTGTGAGGGTGCTGTATGTGTACTGTATGTGTGAGTGTGCTGTGTGTGAGGGTGCTGTATGTGTGTAGGTGCTGTATGTGTGTAGGTGCTGTATGTGTGTGTGTGTGTGTGTGTGTGTGTGCTGTATGTTTGGAGGGATTGTGGAGGTGGGGGCAGATTAATAAATATCCCCCCTCCCTTCTGACCTTATGTAAGGAGGGGGATCCTTGCTGCCATGTGCCATCCCTGGTGGTCCAGTGGAGAGTGAACTCTAGCCTGGGGGGCTAGAGTTAACTCTCGCAAGATCTGAGCGTTGCTGCGGCAACGCTCAGATATCGTGAGAGGAACCTAGCGGAGCTGCTGTCTAGAGCTCCCTGGGTCCTCTCCTGCCTCCCTCCATGCTGCTGTGGGCCGGTGAGGTAGATCTTTGATCTCCCTGCCAGCCCATGGAGGCTTAGAGCAGAGCCGGCACTCAGATAGCGCCGGCTCTGTGTGAGCCGACAGGGGAGATCGGGAGGGTACAAGTCCTGTGGAATAATGTGTGGGAACTCTCCCAAGAATCCCACCCCCCCAAAAAAATAATATACACTCGTGTGTGTGTGTGTATATATATATACACACACATATACATGCATACACGCACACTCACAGACACATTCACAGACACACACTCATACATTCACAGACACACATACACTGACACATACACACACACATTCACAGACACACACACACATTCACAGACACACTCACACACACACACACATTCAGACACACCCACACATTCACAGACACACTCACATACACACACACACACACATTCACAGACACACACACACACACACACATTCACAGACACACTCACATACACACACACACACACACACATTCACAGACACACACACACACACACACATTCACACATACAGACACACACACACACACACATTCACAGTCACACACTCACAAATTATTATTTTTTTAATAAAAAAAAAATGTCCACCCAGCCTCCTTACCTGGAGAGCTGGCGTGGACTTGTCCCTGGGGTGCAGTGGGGCGGCTGCCTGTCTCCATATCAGCCGCGGCGAGGTAGCTGTGTGCTCTCTGCTCCCTCTCGCCACGCGGGCTATCTGCTGTAGCTAGGAGCCGGAATATGACGTCATATTCCGGCTCCCGGCATCTGCAGACAGCCCGCGCGGCGAGAGGGAGCAGAGAGCACACAGCTCTCTCGCCGCGGCTGATATGGAGACAGGGGGGATCCATCACCTCTTGCCCCCCCATGACGGGGAACATGGCAGGAAGGGGGCATTTGGGGCGCTGAGTGCTTGCAGGAACAGCGTTCCTGCTAAAAGAAAAGTGCAGGAACGCTGTTCCTGCAGGACTCAATCCATAGAGTGTGCCGCGGGGATTAGGGTGTGCCCAGGCACACCCGGCACACCCCGTGCGCACGCCTATGGGTATATGCAACCTCTTATAATTTGTTCTGAATGTTAATAAGAATGCAAACACTCTTTTTATTCAGAATACACTGAAACAAGAGTTCTCTTGCTTTTAGTTCTGATTAGACATATTTTATACATTTGTATTTTTGTACATTTGTATTTTTAGAATTTTTGCCTTGTTTCAGATACAAATTGTGCATTGCAATGTGAAATCACCAAGCATCCCATTTATTTCTCTATCTTCTGGTTTTCTGCTGTGCTTCAAAGTATTACCCGCAAGACACATATCATACAGCACTGTATGGGATGCTGTGCAGTTCACTGCATACTGCTTAGTAGTATAAAATAGCTATTGTGCTTTTGTGACCTTATCAAAGTCTATTCATGTCCTATCATGCCTGGAAGCTTATTAGAGAGCATTGAATATCCAACAATTTTGCTTGTGAGTCAGTTAATTGAAAAATACAAAATCTTAGGATACAGCTGATCCAGTTCAATTAGCCGAGTAGAGCCCTGTAAAGTTTGGGATTATATATATAGAATCGGTAGTTATATTTTAATTTACTCATGATTTCCATACATATTACATATTGTCATGATTGTGTGTATTTCTTCCTAGTTTTCTGAACCCTTCAGTCTGATGCAGTAACTCGCAGTGCCACTACCTTTCTGTGGTGCTGTTTCATTCTGCATCCAGACTGAAGAGATCTGAGCCTTTTCCCAGCTGGCCCTACCTTGGCATTCTCTATTACCTTATTTAGTTTAGACTTACCCATTTTATTTGCCAGTTCATTGATTTTTCAGGTCTGATCCCTATATCCTGTTTGCTTAAATCATTGCTTACTGTGTCCTATTTCTGGAGGCTTGCACAATAGTACGGTGCTCTTCTGTATTTGAGCTTCTGTGTTCTGGAGCTTGCTGTGCCAATCTTCAGTTTTCCACAGCAAGCTTCTATCCTGTATAACACTCAGTTTTCCAGAGCAAGCTGCTATCTTGTGTAACCTGCTCTTATCCCTGCATCCAGAGGGCGTGCTATCTTTCTTATATTGAGTTATCTGTTTTGTTTTCCTCTTTACATTGTGTGTATTATGGATTCTTTGCATATTCCTACATATGACAGTTACTGCTGTAGTCATCAACCCTTCCCGACCAAACCCTGACAAATATATTCACCTTCCTGAATTGTTACAAGCGTACCGAGACTCTCCTGTTTCATTACGTCAACAAGCAGATATTGTTATGGGAATGGTAATCTTAAAATGTACCATTTTAATCTGTTTTAAAATGTACCCATTCAATGTGTTCTGGTGTGACCGAGAACTTTATCAGTCAACTTTACAACGTAATTTAGTACTTTTAAATTCTAAAGTAACTCATAGAAACCATTATCATACTTTACCCCATTTTTCTTTACATGTGGAACCCGATATTATATGCCCCTCTAAAATCACTACCTACAATTTATTCTCCCCTTGATGTATTTACCTTGTTCTTGATATCCTCTTGGTTTGTACAAAGAGGAAACCAGAAATAAGTCCTCGATACAGGATGGTGAAGATCTGCAGTTCTAGGAAAAATGCAAAAATTCGGTACTATTTCACTTATTTTTATACAGGATTTCTTATAAAATTAATGTTATAATTAGTATATATTTCTAGTTGGAATCTTTTTATATGTAAGCACAGACAATATTTTATCATGATCTTACTATTCATCTCATGAAAATACTTGTATACACAGTCCCCATTGTCTTGATACAATTGTTATGTTATAAAAAATGAAGAAAAAACCCACACACAAACCAGTTTTTGAAAATTGAAATTGGCTGGAATATCATTGCATCTTTTAATACAAATCTTATATATAAATGTGTATAAAAGCAGAACATGCTTTTATCAACTACAGCACTAGATCCATCATTGCAGATGTGGTCAAGGGAGAGAAATATGTACTAGTAAACCTTAGAGTGACTTGGCTTAACATGAAAGGTGTAATCTACAGTTGTGCTCAAAAGTTCGCATACCCTTGGAGAATTGGTAATTTGTGTACCAAGAAAATATGAGTGAGCAGGCAAAACACATTCCTTTTTTCTTATGGGATTCATATTAAACTGTAGGTTATAACAAAATGGCACAATCATAAGACAAAACATGGCAACAAAGAAAAAAATAAAATGACCCTTGTTCAAAAGTCTCCATATCCTTAGTTCTTAATACTGTGTATTGCCCCATTTAGCATCAATGACAGTGTGAAGCCTTTTGTAATAGTTGTATATGAGGCCCCTAATTCTTGCAGGTGGTATAGCTGCCCATTCATCTTACCAAAATGCCTCCAGGTCATGCAAAGTCTTTGGTTGTCTTACATGAAACACACGTTTGAGATCTTCCTAGAGTGGCTCGATGATATCAAGGTCAGGAGAGTATGATTGCCACTCCAGAACCTTCACTTGTTTCTGCTGTAACCACTGGAGGGTCAACTTGGTCTTGTGCTTAGGGTCATTACCATGCTGGAAAGTCCAAGAGCATGCCATGCGCAGCCTTCGTGCAAAGAATGCAAAATGTCTGCCAGTATTTTTTTTTATAACATGCTGCATTCATCTTGCCATCGATTTTCTTTATGCCTTTAAAGCTCACATACCCCCAAAACATCAGTGAGCCACCACCATACTTCACAGTGGGGATGGTATTCTTTTCACTATAGGCCTTGTTGACCCCTCTCCAAACATAGTGCTTATGGTTGTGAACATAAAGCTTTATTTTGGACTTGCCACTCAAAATTACAGTGTGTCAGAAGCTGTGTAAGTGTGTCAAGGTTTTGTCAGGCACATTGTAACTGGGATTTTTTGTGGCATTGGCGCAGAAAAAGCTTCTTTCTGGCAACTCAACCATGCAGCTTGTTTATGTTCAAGTATTATCGTATTGTGCTCTTTGAAACAACCACACCGTCTTTTTTCCAGAGCAGCCTGTAATTCTCCTGAGATTACCTGTGGGCTTTTCTTTGTATCCCGAGCAATTCTTCTGTCAGTTGTGGCTGAAAACTTTCTTTGTATACCTGACTTCGGCTGGGTATCAAGAGTTCCCTGAATTTTCCATTTCTTAATAAGTGATTGAACAGTACTGACTGACATTTGGATATCTTTTTATATTCTTTTCCATCTTTATAAAGTTCCATTACCTTGTTACGGAGGTCTTTTGACAGTTCTTTTCTGCTCCCCATGGCTCAGTATCTAACCTGCTCAGTGCATCCACGTGAGAGCTAACAAACTCAATTCATACACAACACTAATTGCAACTTAAAAAGCCAAAGGTGTGGGAAATTGCCATTTTAACCTGTGTGTGTCACCTTGTGTGTCTGTAACTTTTGACCAGGGCCATTTGGGTGATTTCTGTTATCATTATGATTTAAAAATTAGCCAAATGACTATGTGATAATAAATGGCTTCATATGATCACTATCCTTCAATAAAATATTTTTTTTGCATGATCAATCATATTTTCAAAATCAATGCCAAAATTTCAAATTTTTTGCCAGGGTTCCAGAAGGCTGGTAAATAAGACAAGTCAATGTCAGGGCACGTAGAGATTATGGATGGCTGTAAATTAACACCAAACAATCAAGGGCCATAAACTGGCAATTTACAAAAAGAAGAAAGACCTTACAAAGATTAAGACCTTTTGCATCAAATGACATTAAAAAGATGAGATTGGCCACGTCTAAACTAGATGCTGAAAAAAGTGACCTGCATCAGTAAAATACTGCAGTAATCTTCCAGCTCTCATAGAGGAGGTGACAAACACCTGGCGGACTCAGGATACGTTTTCAAACAGGTTAATGGTTTTGCTACTTACACAGCAGTGGCACCAGCGCAATCCTGGCACCATAACCTCTACAGTGTGGTGTGTTAGTTATGGTACGTGGAGTTTACATTGAATAATTATTTTGGAAACATTATGAAACAGGCATACAGCATAAGAATATGTTATATTCCTTATAATATTCACATTAGATGAACATAAAAGTGCAAAAATGTTTTTGTATATGTGCCTATTTTCTTTAAAAAACAAAATTACTTTTGTGAACTGCAATATTTGCCCAAAATTATATTTCTGTGCATATTTATTGTGCCATTGATGCATTCTCTCTGTTTCAGACAGATTGCACACATTACCTCATGAAACCTGGGTCCTATTTTTCTTGTTATGAAATCTGCTTAATAGTGAAGTGGATAGTGTCACCGATGAGCTTTCAAATACTTTGTGAGTAGAAGTATCACAAAAAAGAAAAAATATGTATTAATAATTTAATATAACTTAGCTATTGATAAAGATAAATAAATTTGCTAATCGCCAGTATGAGAACCTTTCACTGACAAACTGCTACATTTTTATATGGCATCTGGCTGACAAGTGTCTTAGGGACATTAGGGCCGGTGCCAACATAAAGCAGCAGGAACGATGTTCTAATGGCAACTTCAGAATGCCAGTCCAATATTTCAAAGGAGAATGGTGAAGTCAACGTGGAATTTTCCAACATCTACATCTTTCTGTTCTGTGCCCTCACAGGTTAGATACATAAATAATTGACCATGTTGTCTGCCTCTCTTAGTGAAATATTCCTGTTAGTGGCCTACCGTCCTTGAACTAAACCAAACCCTCCCAGATCTGCCTTAAGTTGAATCTCTGTCGTTTGTCTCTGGAGAAATTTTATCTCCTCTGACAGGCATTTGTTTGTTTTTTGGCCATATTTAGTGACAGCACTTGCATTTTACAGCATGTGACCATGGCTTTCTGTATTGCAGTGTAGCAGCCATCATAAGTGTCAGATAGTCAGAACAAGTTAATTTAACATGAGGAGTGGTACAAGCTGTAATAGTGTCAGCCTCTTAGGAGGGTACTGTCATTGCAGTGTATCTTCTGTAGTTGCTCCAGCTGTTTCCTTCTATACAGAAATGCAAGCTGACAGACTGCTGCCTGGTTTTATTAATACTTCTGTTTCTAGACTGACTTGTGCTGCAAAAAACACAATAAAGGTATTACATTAAAATATTGTACATGTGACTTTGTATCATGAATTGACAAAAGGAAATAATAGATCTGTAAAGAATGGGTCCAAATAGACAATTTAAACATGTAAACACAAGTAAATTTCTATGGCATAAAACAGATAATTATTTTCTAACTAGGATGACATATTTAGAGCCATATGTATTAAGACAAAGCCTTTGCCATTGTTGTGAAATAAGTTAAATATGGAGCAATCACCATGGAAACCAGTAAAATGTAATTTAGCAGTTTGCACCACATATTCTTTGTCAATAAACATAATGTATCTATTAAATGAAGACTATGAAATGAAGAAGAGTACAAATTGATCTTTACCTAATATTAACCTGTTATGAACTGTACAGAAGCCATTTAGTGCATGCATGGACTTGGTACCTATATTCCATCTTTGTAAAGGAACCTTTAAAGGAACACTGTAAATTAGGAATACAAACACGTTCTGCTGGCATGCGCCTTGGCAGAGATCATTGAAAGTGATGCTCACAGCCAATCCAATGCTTTCCTATAGGATATATGAGACTATATGATTGAAATAGCTGAGTCAAATAGAGTTGAGTCAGTGTGACAGCCAAAAGAGGCATTTAACGTTACGGTGTTCTATGCCGCCTCACATTTAATGGGCTTTAAAGCTGCTGTGGCAGCATAAAATGCCGTAATGACCTTCAGCCATGGAGCCAGCCAGATACTCACCTTCCTTGATCCGCTTTACTCCAACGGCAAATCAGGCCCTTGGGGGCCATGTGATCAATCTCAAAGAGTGATCACGTGGTAGGCATAGCTAATGGTGAAAAAAGGAAAAACATTATTACAGACATTTAAATAAATATATATATATATATATATATATATATATATATATATATATATATATAGAGAGAGAGAGAGAGAGATAGAGAGAGAGAGAGAGAGAGAGATAAATGTGTATTATACATATGGTATATATATGTAACTTCATACTTAGTTTATTTTAAAATTAATATAAATACATATACTAATATTAAATTACACTTAGAATGAAGTTACATATTATATATATATATATATTTGTGTACGGGATTATGAAAAGGGGCGTACATTCCAAGTAGGTTTAGTTTTAACAAATAATAGTCAGTTGAGGTGTGCCGAAACCGACGAGCGGCTAGGCCTGTAAAAAAAGAGGGCCCGCCTGGTTATAATGATATGTGAAGAGGGTGTGGTGGGAGGGGAGCTTCCGGAATCGACGAAGACAGGTGAGTAGGGGTTTGCTGGGTTTATATACGCCTAAATCCCTCCCACAACTTCAGGCATACGCCTTCTATTTGTGTACGGGATTATGAAAAGGGGCGTACATTCCAAGTAGGTTTAGTTTTAACAAATAATAGTCGGTTGAGGTGTGCCGAAACCGACGAGCGGCTAGGCCTGTAAAAAAGAGGCCAAAAAGTAAGTAACGTTTATATATTTATTAACACCACAACAATAAACATTATTTAGACATATTGTGAAAAGCGAGTCTGATCTCTTTCTCTGGGTTTGGAATGTACCGGTTATACACTGCAGATTTCCAGCGTCCCATTTTCTTTATTATGTGTGATGGGACATGATTACTTGAAGCCGTGGTGGCTGCTCCGATTCGAAACGAGTGTCCTGAGAAGGAGTTTGGGTTGAGGCTAAGTCTAAGTAACAATGAACGTATGTATAGCATGAAATGTTTCGTCGTGAGAGGTTTTCCTTGTAGGGACAAAAGCGGCAGTTCTGGATTCCTAATCTGTTGACTTACCAGGTTATCCAGCACCTGGACTGGGCAACATTTAGACCCTGTAGGGAAATATTTAACCTCCACGGGGGGCCTGTTTGATTTGTTTTTGTACGGGGAATAACTAAAATATAATGATCATTTATTTTGGACAAATTTCTCTGTTTAAGGCAAGTGTCTGTGTCTGTTATTTTTTCTACTGAAAACTCTTTGGGCCGTAGGAATCCGAAAAAAGCCAAATAAGCTGCGGATTTAATTATCAGATTAGTAGGGGGATCAAAAAGACCTTTATCTAAGAGCTCAGAGATTTTCTCAAAGATGTTACTATCAATTGGGAGTCTCTGAAGGGTTTTATGGTTATTTAATCTCTGGATACCTTTATGAACGTTCTTAATTGGGTATGTGGACAAGAAAGGGGTCTTGTCGGGATAGATAGTAAGCATGAAGTGTTGTATACCTGTTAAGTATAGTTTGATGGTGTTGTAAGCAAGCTTTAATGAGGTGTGGCAAAAAGTTGAAAATGCAACCATAGTTTCTACTGAAAATCGATTTATTATGTTAAAGGTGCGTACAAAATTATTAAACATTTCAAATGCCCTATTGTACACTCTTTTTGTGTTTGCCGATAACCCGGCCTGTGCTAGAATTCTACCCTGGGCCAATAACTGATCTAAAGCATGATTAGATCTGCAAACTGTGGGGGAGTTTTGGGTTGCTTGTTCGCAGTAGGGTGAAGGCGGAAAAATTCCTGAAAATTGAAACGTGACAATGCGTCAGCAGCGTTATTGAACATTCCTGGAACATGTATACAACAAATGTAAAACTGCCAGTTTGCTGCTAACCAGGTGAGCCTCCTAACTAACTTCATGATAGACAGGGACTGAGACCGGCCTTTGTTAATTATATTGCAGGCTGCTATGTTATCCAAAAAACACTTAACCGCTTTACCCCTCCAATTTTCAGCCCAAATGTGTGCTGCTGCTACTATGGGAAAGATTTCGAATAACGCTGAGGTTTTGTCAAAGTTATCTAGTGTGTTAGTCTCAGGCGGCCAACTGTCAAATACCCATTCGTCCCCAAATATTGCTGCGTACCCGACTGAAGCTGCAGCATCTGTCCAGATAACTGGGGAATCGTCGGAGATGGGAGGAATGAACAATGACCTACCATTCCACGAGGACAAGAATAGTTTCCACATTTCTAGGTCAGCCCTTGCTGAATCGTCTAAACTGATCTTTGTGTCGTCGTCAGGGAGGCCGTGTAGCAGCGAGAGTAACCTGGAGATAAAAGATCTGCCTTGCGGGATAACTCTCATGGCAAAGTTAAGAGAGCCCAGGAGAGACTGTAATTCTTTCCTGGTGCAAGACCCGAGGTTGGTGCAGGTGTGAATGCAATCTAAAATCCTGTCCACCTTGATTTGAGGGAGGCTGGTTTGCATGGATACAGAATTGATCGTGATCCCTAAAAAGGTGATTTCAGTATCGGGACCCTCAGTCTTATTTGCGGCTATGGGAACACCAAGTTCCTCAAATAAGGAGAGTGCCCTATGTAGGCTGAGCGGTGTGCAGTAGTGAGGTTCTATATACAGAAAATCGTCGAGGTAGTGGATTACTACTGGGCATCTGGACTCGTTGAGTAACAGCCAATTCAGGGTCTCTGCAAACAAGTCAAAAAGTTTCGGGCTACTTTTTGAGCCAAAGGTCAGCCTGGTAGCAAAATAATATTCCCCTTGCCATTTGACCCCGTGTAGGTGCCAGAGCGACTGCATAATAGGTAGCAGCTTAAAAGCATTCGAGATATCCGTTTTGCTCAACCAGGCTGCCTTACCGAGGTTGACAATGGCTTGAATGGCATCGTCTATCTTGGCGTACTGCAGTGAGAAGTCTTCGGATGGAATAAGGGAATTTAAACTTGGGGAGGTGGAAGAGTGCGGTGCGGAGAAGTCAATTATTAACCTCTTTTTGTCGTTGAATTTACCCGTGGCTATACCTAAAGGACTTGTCCTCCAGGACGTGAAAGGTGGTGAGGTGAAGGGACCTATCATGAAACCATTTTCCACCTCTTTGTCGAGGAGAAGTTTTAGACTGGCTGGGTCGGATATTGCTGACTGCAGGTTGGGGCATTCTAGTGTGCCTGAAGTGAGTGCCACAAAACCTGTGTGAAAGCCTTTGGTGAAACCAGAAATGAGAAAGTCCGCTAATTGAGAAGAAGGATGTGCAGTCAGGTAGCGTTGCAAATTTGGTACATTTATTGGAGTAATTGCCTTTTTTGGAAACAGTTTGTTCGGGCACATCGTTTTTGCGTGTGCCCTGAAACAGACAGAACAAACGTGGAGCAATCTACATGCGCTATAACTACATCCCCCTTCATTAAAGTTGTTACAAACCTGCGTTTTCCCGAGAAACACTATGGGTCTGCCCAATTTGTCCTTCATTTCCCTTTGACCAGAATAGTCTGGGTTAGCGAAACTAGTAGATGGACTAACTGCGGTACTAGGACAAAAGTTCGAAGTATGAGAAGCTGAAGCGCAAATTGCACATGCTGGTGTCCTAAGCCCGGCGAAATGCCTACAAAATAATTCAGTGTCCAACTGACTCCAATCAGTGGGAGTGTTGAACTGTGCCAGGGATGCGGCTGATCTGGCTGAAAAGGACTTGTGGTAGTCGTAGAATGCATAACCACCGTACTTGTAGGCTAGGTCCACCAGCTTGTGCAAATATAAGTCCAGCTCTTCCCTACGGTGCGGGAAAGCGGAGCAAATTACGTCTCGATATAACCCAAAGGCTAATACGAACTCGGGAATATTAAGTTTTTTATTAAGCCTAGGGTCCCTGGCTTTCATCACTAGTGATATATCTTCAAAGGTGTAAGCCCTGTTTTCGATAACATCCTGTGATGCGATGAGGAGGGAAGCTAAGTTAACATCCTTCCCTTCTATTATGTCCCGTCTAAGGTTTTGTGGGATTAAATGAACAGGATTAATTACATTAGACTTTTTGACAGGAGTATTAGTGGAGTTACCTCCTAAGTCGGACTCTGGTTGTACCGGAGGAACCTGAACTTCCGTAATGCCGGACCGACCAGAGGCTTCCAGGGTATCTAGCCTGGTACTAATGCCGGCTACAGAGGAGACCAAAGAGGACATCATGCTCCGCAGTTCAGCTAAACTATTCTGTATAGAACCGTCAGAACTAGGGCCTGGTGAATCCTCCGTAATTTGGGCGTTAAGCAAACGGAAGAGTTCAGCTTTCCTGGCTGTAGCCGGGAAGAGAATATTCCTCCTATTGAGCTCGGCCGTAATCTTTGGAATAGTCCAGGATCTGTAGCTGGATGAGGCACTAGGTTGTCTTGGCTGGGAGCTAGATCTGGACGGAGTGCTTGCGACTGATTGTTCATCGTCTGGAACCGAGGCTGTTGACATGCTACGGCATGAAAGGAAACTTAGAGTTAAAATTGTTTTTTTTTTTTTGTTTTTTTTTTATGCGCGTGCGTGTGTGTGCTGGTTGGCTAGCTAGTGCCACCGTGGCGAAGCAATTAACTAGGTTGGTGACTGGTGAGGCCCTGCTAAGTGCCAAGGGGCTTGAGAGGCTCTATCTATGAGTTGGCGCGAGGGAATTTGAGGCCACTGAGCGTTGTGGCGGGGTGTTGGCCTCTCGGTGGGAAGTAACCATAAGACAGACTGGGGGTGACTGGTGAGGCCCTCTCTATACAAAATGCGAGGCGGCTAACTATGATTTGGCCCGAGGGGCGTAGTACCTCCGAGATGAGGACCACTTCGCGGGACCACTAACCTAGGCGAAGAAGCCAGGGGAAGATTACCGCTATTGGGCTCCTAAAACCCTAGCAACCAGCAACGACTAACTGGACGGGAGAATAGCGGCGACTGAACGTGCTCGTGATGTAATATATTAGACTTACCTGAACGATGAATTAGTGACTGGATTAACCTAAGATGACCTAGAGAGTAATTTACTGTCGGCTTGTACTGCTGACGTCCCGAATTGCAGAAAAAACGGACACAGGTGATGTTAGATAAAATAGAAAAGAAACAAGCCAATTTTAGTTTATGAAAATTTTACCGACTCTTATTAGTAGTGAGCAAGGTAGGAAGGAATAACGTAGTGTAGGAAGGGAAATATTACTAACCAAACCGTAACTTGTAACACAGCTTTAATTGAAGAACGTATCCTGGAAGAACCCCTGTAATTTTTAAAACAAAGCATACGGAGGAGACCCATAAATTTAACAAAAAAAAAAAAAAAAATTAAATTAGCAAGTAAATAAAAATATACACATACTAGGTTTAACCCATTTGTATATCCCATAACAACTGCTAGTGAAATTCAAGATAAGGTAGAGTGTAGGACTTAATGTTAACCCAAACTATTGCCCAATCTGTCACCATAACTCGCTACACCAAACTATAACACCTTCCTGTTATGCAGAAACGTACAAGTACTTGAATTGGTTGTAAATTAGAAATGTCATATGTGTATAAAAGCATGCCGCTCTAAGGGAAAACTAGTTTAGTAATACCAATACAGACCGAAAATTATGAAAATTCGAGCAAAGAATAGCGTTATGGAGGATAAGTGATTGTACAGTAGTTAACAGATGCGTTGGTTTGAATGGCGTTCATTGAAACGTGAGTAAGATAAATTATGAGCTGTTTAAGGTAGCCGAATGCGAATGCACAACTGACATGAATTAATGATCTAAGGAAATGGAACTTACGGTTGTCGGGGACTTTACTGAAAGCCAGCGTTCTCGTGGAAACAGTGCTGACCGGCGGGCTGTGCGAACGTCGCGGACGAATGACGTCAGAGGGTCTGTGAAGCGGAATGAAGGCGAGCTTCCGGAATCGACGAAGACAGGTGAGTAGGGGTTTGCTGGGTTTATATACGCCTAAATCCCTCCCACAACTTCAGGCATACGCCTTCTATATATATATATATATATATATATAATTTAATTTATTTCTAAAATATTTTACCAGGATAGATACATAGAGATTTCTCTCATTTTCAAGTATGTCCTGGGTCCACAAAACATTGCATTGTTACAATAGGATATAATACAATATTACAAAAATACAATGTACAAAATATATATATATATATATATATATATATATATATATATATATATATATATACATACACACATATATAAATGTAATACATAACAGGTAATAAATATTGCAGCAGACCACGGGTAACCCGACCGGTTACCTCCGCTAATTCCTTGCCTTCAGCCACTCAGGGCCCACTCAGAGTGTAAAGGGACCCATTTCCCCCCCAGTAACAGGACTACACAGTCCTGGAGGTACAATACAATTTTATTGGCCACACAGCTTTTATGCATACCCCATGCAAGGGTTGGAACAAACACACATATATAGACATATCCCACAATCCTCCCCTCCTTGAGGTCCCAGCGCGGAAAGGGATTCCGTTCCCTTTTTACCCAAATCCCTTGGAGTCTAGGTGCGGAAAAAAGGGGCCGTCCGTTTGTCTCCCAGGCACAGAAAAACCCGCCTGCGGGAAAAGAGCTGGTCTCTTTGTCCCTGGGGCTCATGAGAGCCCGCCAAAACTCGCCAGTGCCCACAAAAGTGCCCACACCAATCTCAGGGATCCTTGCCTCGGTCCCTCAATTGACTAGTCTCTGTTCGCGAGGTCCTGGTGTGAAACCCAGACAAGGGAAGTGTCTCCTTTCTGGGTACGAATGCTCCCACTGAATGGCATTCGTCTGTATGAATGGCGGCCACCCAGGGGAGGATTCATTAATTACTTCCCGCTGTGGTTTCACAACCGGGTGCAAGCGTTCTGATTAATTGGTGTGAACGTTCTAATGGGGCACTGGGAAGGCCCTCATTTAGGATATGAATGAGTTAGGAAATAATCCACGAATGCTCTCCCTGGTGGCGTTCGGCTGTACGAATGGCGGCCACCCAGGGAAGCACTCATTAATTGTTTTCCTTGTGGTTTGCAGTTTTGACACTTATGTTGCGAGGTGATTGGGAGGTGTGAACATTCTATACTAACATTCTAAATGAAGTGTTGTGGTGGTCCCTGTTCGGGAGGTGAATGAATCCCCTTCGTGGGAGCTCTCCCGAACGTTCCCTTGTGGTTTGCGGTTTTGACACTTATGTTGTGAGGTGATTGGGAGGTGTGAACATTCTATACTAACATTCTAGATAATGGTAACTGTTCGGAGGTGAATTAATCCCCTTCGTGGGAGCACTCCCGAACGGGAAGTGGGCATAACAAATGGAAATACAAGGAAAATACATGTGAAGAGAGGGGAAATCCACGAACAGACAGTGGTTCTGCCACAAATATATTCAACCATGACAGGTGCATTCTGTGCTGATGTAAATTGCCATAGATCTCTTAAAAGATTTTAGATTGAATGAAGATTTGACTGTGTCCCTGAGGTTATTCCATAATTGCGGGCTCTTAGGAAAATGAGGATTGAGCCACTTTATTTATGTATTGCGGTATGCTAAATATTGTGCTAGTACTGGATTGGAGGTTATAGGAAGTGGGAACAGCTGGGGAGAGCATTGTATTGAGGTAGGGTAAGAGCTTCCCAGAAATGCTCTTATGCACAAGGCTAGAAAGATGAAGAGTGTGTTGGGATAGCACAGCAATAGCCAGTTTAGCTATTTTAACATGTCACAGTGGTGGGTAAAGTAATTACATTCTAGTACAAAGCGGCAAAATGAACTATATAAACTATTAAGTTTATTAAGGTGGGTGTTTCAGTCCAAGCTCTTGCATGTTTGAAATTTGCATTCCCCTTTGCGTAATGTTCGATTTAAACACCTGCCCTGGGTTACAGCTGACCTCTTTCAGATGTACCAGTTTAGAGACTCACTGTGGCCAAAGTTCAAGTGTACGGTAACCCATGAACAATCAATGTACCTACAGACAATGGCGAAATGCATGCACAACAATGTGCTAGGGATAAGCAAAGTATGACTAGCACATGCTGTAGTTACAAAGACATGGAAATATATATTTGTTAATTTTCAAACTACCGAACTAGACCGACCGCAAGCCCTGATTCTCTGGAACTGGTTTAGGCATGGAATCATACCTGTGGCTGGTCAAATAAATGACTTCCATAGAATTCCATAGAATTTCTGAACCCCTGAACTGATCTGGGTGCTTTTTGGATATGTTGGTCACTCAGATCAGGGCTATCAGGGGATGTAACCTTTGTGGGGATACTATGTCTGTTTTGGGGTACTTTTGGAACTTTTTAGAAGTATGTGTTTTTTCTGCCTGGAGATAATTGAGTTAATGCAGTATCGGACTCAATTATCTCCTAGACAGAGGGGAGGGATTGTATGTTTGTTATAGGAGTGTTATGCATTTAATCACTGTTCTTATTGGTCTGTGTCTTTGTGTTGGAGTCCCCAACAAGGTCCATATGGGCATGGGGACTGTCATAAAAGGCCAGTGTGGCACCATTAAAATTCAGTCCTGCTTTACCCTAAACATAGAGCCTTGCCTCGTGTTTGAAGGGACCTGCTATACAAGCTATATCACTAGAGCTTATAAGAGCTTTACAGCTATACTCTCTTAGTGGAGGGGTTCACCCACTGGAAGCTTAATCCTGGTTTTGGGTCCGGGGTGGGTGGAGGACGGCAAGACCCCAACCAAGCTGCGGCGGTTCGTGGGGTCTACAGTGCTTATGGTGCCTGTTGGAGTGCTTGGAGCCCTCAGTGAGCATCAGGAGCATTGATTGACGGAAGCACCTGGTTGGGGTGTCAGGCGGTTCATCACAATTACCTTAAGTATGAAACCACAACCTGGTCCTGGCTAGCTAGCTAATGCCCAGTGGCAAAACAATTACACGAAAAACAAGTGACAGGTAAGGCCCTACTAGTCGCCAAGTTGCTTGAGCAGCTCTAACTGTATGCTGGCATGAGGGGATTTGAGGCCACCGAATGTTGTGGTGGGGTGTTGGCCTCTCAGGGATAATTTAAAGCAGAAGATAGAATGGGAGTGACATGTGAGGCCCTCTCTATGAAACCATGTGAGGCGACTGTCTATGCATTGGACCGATGAGCGTTTACCTCCGAGTATGACCCAAATTGCTAGATACGAGGTGAAAATTTGGCAAGTGCTTCCACGAATAGAAGAGCACCTCTCGATTTGAAACAGGCTAGTCAGATATTGTCTACTAAAGAAATTGAGATATTACCGTAAATAACAAGGAGGGATGTGCTTATATGTCTACCGCTAAAACCAAGTTTACCAATCTAGAAATTACAACCTTGCTGAGTTTTACAAACAGGAACAATACTCTGACTAAACAGTTCTGAAACAACCCTGTAGGTAGAACATCAACAAGACAAAGATGTTAACCAAAAAGCAGGTTTCTAGTATAAGTTCATAGATATAACTACCCCTCTTAGCAATAAAATTACCAAAAGCAAACTTTTAAAATTTTGTAATTCTTTATTTTTGTGGGTATGCAAGTATGAAAATCTTGTTACAACATGTGCATAAAGGATAACATGTATTAAATACAGTCCAGGTAATCAACATATAACATAAATAGTTGCACAGGTGCTATACCACACGATTTTTATAAGGTAATCTCTGCTTACTTTATTCCCTCATGCTATAAACAGTGGAAACATGTATTAACTCCGAGGGGCTAGTGAACAGCGTTATGTGCCCTGCTTAGAT